>NC_057388.1:111461612-111649041 GCF_019320065.1 Cervus canadensis
AGTCCTCTCTGGACGGGACTTTGGGTGTGGCTTTGCCTTTCTTCCCCCGTCTGCATTCTCTGGCCGCACCGCTGGCCTCTGGTGAGTGACGCTGAAGGGAGACGCCTCGCAGTACGCCCACAGCCAGCGGAGCAAGGAGACGAGCTCCTGAGCCCTCCGGGGGGCAGGGAGAAGCGGGTGCAGGTGCGTGAATCTTCTCCTTCTGGCCGGTCAGGCTCTCGAAAACGCCCCACACGTCGAGCAGGGTCCGGGGAGAAGATGGGCGACCAGGCTCTATATGTGGAATGTCCTTGGGAGGTGTAGTGCTACTTGGGAAAGGGACCTCCGGCAGGAATGACGCAGGGATGTGTTCGTCACCGGCAGGACGCTCGTGCCAGAGTTGCCTGGGCTCCATTTCCAGTGCAAGGAGTCTGCTGCAGAACCTCCAAGTGCCAAACGGGACAAGTGATTCACCGTGCCACGAGCACCAGCACCAGCACCACCGGCACCAACACGAAGGCCAAGGGGAGAAAGGCGACCCATGGAGTCCCAAAGAAACTTCTCCACCAGCATGGCACAGGGGCCTAAGTGGAGATGGGTCAGGCAACCATTGCTTTCTGAAAGCAAAGGTCCTCCCCGCACTGAGGAAAGACCCAAGCCCGCCCTAGATTGTGAGAGCAAGACAACTGGACATCCGACTCTGCCCATCCTACCTGTCAGTCAGTTGTCTCATCCAGCTTGGCCCCGGACAAAAGCGGGTGGACGCCATGAGACGCGGCCGGCCTCTGAAGTGTCTGGGGCGGTGGGGAAACTGTCCTCTCCTAGCTGCTTTCCCGCCTGCCTCGTGATCCCGTGACCTGGTGGAGGGGCGCCCGAGGACCCTTATCAATCCCCTCTTGCGGTTTCTTTCTTTCTCTTGGTTGCCGGCTTCAAACCCAAAACGGTGGACCTGGAATTAGCGATTTAGCATCTCGGACCTAGAGGGACAAGTGTGGCTCCTGACCGCGCTAGTCGGCTTGGCAAGGAACAGAGAACGTTCCGCTGGCTTTTCCCCCCCCCCACGGTTACCTACAAAGCACCGTGCCCACCACACGCAGAGAGGAAAAAGAATGATGAGCAGTACCTTCGCCCAAGAACACAAACAAGCGTGCCCTGGACGAGGAAGTCGAGCCACCCACAGGCTGCCCTCAGTATCACCACCAGTCTTCCTCTGCCCCATCGCCTCAAATGAACTTTCTGCTTGCCCCATCTACACCCTCTGAAGAAGAAGACGAAGAAGAAGAAGAAGGAGCAGAAGGAGAAGGAGAAGGAGGTGAAGAAGTTGAAGAAGGAGAAGAACAGTGATTGGAATGGCGTGGCAGAGGGAAGGGGAATGTCGCCTGATGCTGGGGGAAATCCGTTGAAAAGAGAGACAAATACTGGCTGATCTGCCTTCTCTGTGCCATAGGAAGGAGGCAAAAGGACAGCAAGTGTGTGAGCACGTGCGTCATAAAGCACAAAGCAGTGGGGTCCTGGGATGGGATGGGGCAGCGGGAGGTGGGAGGGGTGCAATAGGCTAAGGAAGAAAGCGGGGTCAGGACCGTCTTTTCCTAGTAAGGATCAACAGAATCACCACATCAGCTATGGCAAACCCATGGACTGTGGGACGCCCGTAGTGGTGGAAGGCAAGCACAATATCCAGGTCGGCAGAGCAAACAAACATACATGTCACACGCCAAGAAGGAAACCAACAGTCATCCTCCTCCAGGAGGGAAATCTCTTTATACCTTAAGTTATAGTGCGTTTTGAGCCCCTACATTGGAAAAATTACTCTAGAAGTCAACTAGTGCAATTAAAGTAGAAACAGAGAATAATAACAAGCAAAAAATAAATAAATAAAATGAACAGAAAATAAAAAAAAAATAAAAAATAAAAAATGAACGAATACCCACCCCCCAAGAAAAAAAAAAAAAGAAGAAATAATAAAGAAGACAACTAAGATTGAAAAGGAGCTGAAGAAATGAATCCAAAGTTGCAGCGAGCCTGTGGCTTTCTGAAGGAGCTCGCTTTGGACCATGACCAACAGCCTGAAGGGAGAAAAGCATATGTGCCACAGTCGCGGCATGTTTTGGTGCCAGGACCCTGAACGCTAGAAGAGTGGCTCGTGAGAAACCATAGAAATTGGAGTGGACCTCAGTGGAGAGCAAAGTTGAGGCAAGGGTTTCTTGTTGTCCGGGGAGGGGTTGTCCTCAGGCAGGGGACTGGGGTGGGGAGAGCCCTCAAGGGGAGAGGGTAGGTGGGCAGACATGTGTTTGCACAAGTGTGTTAGGATCTGAAGGGCGAGCCCACGGAATTCCTCCCCAGCCCGCATGTGTGTGCTGAACTTGGAAGCCCTGCAGTGACTGTGTAGTAGGCAAGTCTGGAAGGCCAAAGGCCCCCGGAATGGAATCATTTGCATCCTGAGCCCTTTGGTCTAGGGCCAGATCGGAAGTGCGTGCGGGGCTTCGTCATGGGGAATTCCCGGAGAAAAGTGTCGGTGGTGGGATGTCGGGAGTGGGAGTGAGCACGCCCTGGGACGCCTCAGCCAATGAGGAGCTTGCGCGTGCGGGGGTGGGGCTGTGGGAAAGCCATGAAAGGCCCGAGGGGGCGGGGCCCAGGCCCTTTCTCAGAGAAGCACCCTCTGAGGGAAGGAGGCTTCGTTGTGCAGAGGCAGGTAGGAGATGGAAAGACTCGTGGGCCTTGTTTGCAGAGACCCGGGGGCTGCTTCTGCGCACGGGGGAGGTGCGTGTCCGTCACCCTTCAACGTCTTCCCCGGAGGGCAAGGTTGTCGGCCCAGCGCCGCTGGTGCAGATGCCCTTTGGGGACCCTGTGTCCCTGAGGGGCCGTCGCCGGTGGTCGGGCGGCCCCAGCGGGGTGACTTGGCTCCTGGGTCAGCAGGGCTGGCGCCTGGCCACCAAGTCGCCCTGAGTTGGAGGGGGCCGTGGGGGGTCGGGGCTGGGCTTCGGAATCTGGGGAACACCTGCTACGTGAATGTAGCGCTGCAGTGTCTGAGCCACACGCCGCCCCTGGCCAGCTGGATGGTGTCCCAGCAGCATGCCACCCTCTGTCCGGCCAGCACCTCCTGCACGCTCTGTGCCGTGCGAGCTCACGGGACCCGAGCCCTCCTTCACCCGGGAGAGGTGATCCGGCCCCGCAAGGACCTGCTGGCGGGCTTCCACAGACACGGGCAGGAAGATGCCCACGAGTTTCTGATGTTCACTCTGAATGCCATGCAGCAAGGGTGCTTGAGTGCATCCCAGCCGTCGGGCCATCCCTCCGAGCACACCACCCTCATCCGGCAGATCTTCGGCGGGACTTGGAGGTCTCAGATCCAGTGTGTCCACTGCCTCGGAGTCTCGGACACGTTCGACCCTTATCTGGACATCAGCCTGGATATCACGGCGGCTCAGAGTGTGGAGGAAGATCTGAGAGAGCTGGTGAAGCCCGAGAAGCTGGACGCTGAAAACGCCTATGACTGTGGCGTTTGTCTCCGGAAGGTGCCTGCCACCAAGAGGTTGACTTTGCACAGCACGTCCCAGGTCCTGGTGCTGGTGCTGAAGCGGTTCACACAGGTGAGCGGGGCCAAAAGGGCTCAGGAAGTGCGCTATCCCCAGTGCCTCGACCTGCAGCCCTACACGTCTGAGCGGAAGGCAGGGCCACTGGGCTACGTGCTCTATGCCGTGCTGGTGCACTCCGGGTGGAGCTGTGAGCGAGGACACTACTTTTCTTACGTGCGAGCGGGCAACAGCCAGTGGTATAAGATGGACGATGCCAAGGTGAGCGCCTGTGACGAGAGTGCTGCCCTGAGCCAGAGCGCCTACGTGCTCTTCTACTCCCGGGAGGGTGCGTGGCAAGGGGGTGCTGGGGGAGGGGCAGCGGCCCCCCTCACGGCTGACCCCACACAGCCCGGGGAGCCTGCGGGAGACGCCAGCGGCAGAGCTCCTGGGTCGCAGGTGTCCCCGGGGGACACAGAGGTCGAAGGAATCAGCTTAGAGCAGTGGAGACGCCTCCAAGAGCACAAGCGGCCGAAGCCGGCCTTCGACCTCCGGAAGATCCAGTCGGCCCTGCCTGCCGGCGCAGTCGTGATTCACCAGTCCAACCACGGAGGAGGGAGAAACGGCAAGCTGCCTGAACAGGAGCTCGGCCGGCTCGGCCGTCCCAGCACGGACAGCCGGCCTCCAGGCCTCACGAGCGTTGGCAGCGGCCCTGGTGCCAGCGGGTGGGCCCGAGCGACCAAGAGGAAGAACAAGAAGCCGCGGCCATCTCTGGGGCTGTGGCGGTAGGTAGGCTCTGAGGCACATGCGTGCAGACGCCCAGGCACACTCTGCGTGCGGCACGCCCTGTGTGACCCACCAAGTGTTCCGGCGAGGAGCGAGTTCCTCTCGGCGGTGTGGCTGGTGCAGCCCCCTGGCAAAAGGCGGGGCCTGCAGTGTGCCCGGGGCCACGGTGTTCACCTGGATCGCGCTGAGCAGCCGAGCTCTCGAGGGCTGGCTCTGCTGGGAAGTTCCTGGAGAGGATGGGGTGCGTGACCGGTTCTGAGCACGGTCCGAGGGCCTCGCACTTCTGCGGGGGTGGGAGAGTCCTCTCTGGACGGGACTTTGGGTGTGGCTTTGCCTTTCTTTCCCAGGCTGCATTCTCTGGCCGCACCGCTGGCCTCTGGTGAGTGATGCGGCAGGGACACGCCTCCCAGTATGCCCACAGCCAGCGGAGCAAGGAGACGATCTCCTGAGCCCTCCGAGGGGCAGGGAGGAGCGGGTGCAGGTCCGGGAATCATCTCCTTCTGGCCGGTCAGGCTCTCGAAAAAGCCCCACACGTCGAGCAGGGTCTGGGGAGAAGATGGGCGACCCGGCTCTATGGGTGGAATGTCCTTGGGAGGCGTAGTGCTACTTGGGAAAGGGACCTCCGGCAGGAATGACGCAGGGATGTGTTCGTCACCGGCAGGACGCTCGTGCGCAGAGTTGCCTGGGCTCCATTTCCAGTGCAAGCAGTCTGCTGCAGAACCTCCAAGTGCCAAACGGGACAAGTGATTCACCGTGCCACGAGCACCACCACCAGCACCACCGGCACCAACACGAAGGCCAAGGGGAGAAAGGTGACCCATGGAGTCCCAAAGAAACTTCTCCACCAGCATGGCACAGGGGCCCAAGTGGAGATGGGTCATGCAACCATTGCTTTCTGAAAGCAAAGGTCCTCCCCGCACTGAGGAAAGACGCAAGCCCGCCCTAGATTGTGAGAGCAAGACAACTGGACATCCGACTCTGCCCATCCTACCTGTCAGTCAGTTGTCTCGTCCAGCTTGGCCCCGCACAAAAGCGGGTGGACGCCATGAGACGCGGCCGGCCTCTGAAGTGTCTGGGGCGGTGGGGAAACTGTCCTGTCCTAGCTGCTTTCCCGCCTGCCTCGTGATCCCTTGACCTGGTGGAGGGGCGCCCGACGACCCTTATCAATCCCCTCTTGCGGTTTCTTTCTTTCTGTTGGTTGCCGGCTTCAAACCCAAAACCCTCCATCAAACGGTGGACCTGGAATTAGCGATTTAGCATCGCGGACCTTGAGGGACACCTGTGGCTCCTGACCGCACTAGTCGGCTTGGCAAGGAACAGAGAACGTTCCGCTGCCTTCCCCCCCGCCCCCCCGCAAGGTTACCTGCAAAGCACCGTGCCCACCACTCGCAGAGAGGAGAAAGAATGATGAGCAGTACCTTCGCCCAAGAACACGAACAAGCGTGCCCTGGACGAGGAAGTCGAGCCACCCACAGGCCGCCCTCAGTATCACCACCAGTCTTCCTCTGCCCCATCGCCTCAAATGAACTTACTGCTTGCCCCATCTACACCCAAAGAAGGAGGAGGAGGAAGAAGAGGAGCAGGAGGAGGAGAAGAAAAAGAAAAGAGAAAGAAAACGACAACTAAGATTGAAAAGGAACTGAATTAAATGAATCCAAAGTTGAAGCGAGCTTATGCCTTTCTGAAGGAGCTCGCTTTGGCCCGTGACCGACGGACCTGAGGGCAGAAAAGCATATGTGCCACACTCGCGGCATGTTTTGGTGCTAGGACCTTGAAGGCTTGAAAAGTGGCTAGTGAGAAACCATAGAAATTCCCATAGAAATTCGAGTGGAACTCAGTTGAAGAGCTACATTGACTGAAGTGTTTATGTATGATGTAATCAAATCCCTTTTGGTTATACAGTGGAGGAAATAAGTAAGTTCAACGCATTTAGGTGTGATAGATTGTGTGAAGTACTATAGATGAATGTTCTTAAAATTTTACAGGAGACAGTGACCAAAACTCTCCCCCCAAGAAAGTATTGATTGTCAGAGGAGGTTCTACAAAGAACTGAGAAAAGACCAGAAGTGAAAGACAATGGAGAAAAGGAAAGATATACCCATCTGAATGCAGAGTTCCAAGAATATAAAGGAGAGATAAGAGAATCTTAACTGAACAATGTAAAGAAATAGAGGAAAGCAATAAAATGGGAAAGAGTAGTGATCTCGATGAACAAATTGGAGATATGCACAGTGTGATAGTTGCCAAGCTAAATTTTATTTTGGGCAAAATGAGGACTTCAGCCCAGCAGAGAGTACCTCAGATACCTCTGAGAGACTGCTCCAAAGAGGCAGTGGGGGAAGGTCACTATAAAAGCCTTTGGTGAAGGGGAGTAAAGTGCAATCAAGCACTTATTTTACAAAAGGTTTTCTGCTGGTCATGAGGAGTTGATGTCACCATGAAGGGATTTACTGATTTTCTAGATATGAAGAAATGTAAGAATTAAATCAAGAAATCAGTTCCTGAAAATATCTGACTCTCTAAAAGACCTTTTCCACCAGTGCTTTGTTCTCCACCCCGAATTTCCCTCAGCGGATGTTGAAGGCCGTCCACTTCAGCAACACAGTGTTCAATCTGCGCCGAAGCAGCTGGCAAATTCCCTGTTGTAGTTCTGCTGCTGCTGCTAAGTCGCTTCAGTCCTGTCCAACTCTGTGCGACCCCAGAGACGGCAGCCCACCAGGTTCCTCTGTCCCTGTGATTCTCCAGACAAGAATACTGGAGTCGGTTGCCATTTCTTTCCCCAATGCATGCAGGCATGCTAAGTCGCTTCAGTCGTGTCGGACTCTGTGCGATCCCAGAAACGGCAGCCCACCAGGCTCCTCTGTCCCTGTTATTCTCCGGACTAGAATACTGGAGTCGCTTGCCATTTCTTTCCCCAATGCTTGCAGGCATGCTGAGTCGCTTCAGTCTAGTCCACCTCTGTGCAACCCCATGGACAGCAGCCAGCCAGGCTCCTCTGTCCAAGGACTTCTTTAGGCAAGAATACTGGAGTGGGTTGCCATTTCCTTCTCCCCTGTTGTAGTTCAGCCTCTGGCAAATGCTCTTCACAAGTGCCAATTTGTAGTTGGCATAGATATCACGTGGAAGTAGTAGAGAAAATATTGAAAAAGTAAAGCAGAGATGCATTAAGATGCACTGTTAGGTTTGTCAACCACAAATTGGCACTTGCAATGGTCACTTGCCATCTACATCTACAAGGGTTAAATAATGTGCTGCTGCAGCTGCTGATTTTCAATACCCCCTGAAAGGAGCTCCGGGTGGAGAGCAGAAATGAAGCCCTCTGTGTTGTGGGAAAAACTGGTGGAACGTCTTCAGAGAGATATTTTCAGGAATCCAGTTTATAAGGCCAACTCTAGTGTCTCCTCATCTCTACAAAAGTGCTAAAATCCTTCATTTCCTAGAAGGGGAAATAAGATCCTACTTCAAGACTAAGACTGTGCCCCCAGTGCAGGGGGCCCAGGTTCCATCTCTGGTTAGGGAATTAGATCCCACTTGCCACAACTAAAATATCCCATGTGCCACAGATAAGTCCTGGCACAACCAAGTCAATAAATAAATAAAAAGGCTGCTTTTCCTTCCAGAACATAAACACAGAATCCTGGCCCCAAGCAGCTGAGATGCATATCAAAGGAATGATTTCAGTGAGCCCAGATTCTTGTATCTTCCCATACATAGAAAAATGCTAAATTTATTCACCTGAGATATCTGGTTTTCTTTTAATTAACAATAATCTTTGATGTTCTGACTACTTGCCCTTTGTTGCAAAACTTCTATATAACCTGGCTTCTCTCTCACCTCACAGCAGTTCCCTTAGGTTTTCTTGAGGTGCTGCCTCCCTGTCTTGAAGTCCTAAAAATTCCTGCTAAATAAAACATGACTCTAAACTTTTAGGTTGTGCATAATTTTTAAGCAAGGACTTCACTGTCTTTAAAGGAATAAAATTATTTGTAATATATACTTCTTAGGGGGCTTCTGTGGTGGCTCAGATAGTAAAAAATCCACCTGCCAATGCAAGAGATTCAGGTTTGATCCCTGGGTCTGTTCGGGGAAGCACACTGTCTGAAACCACCCACCCTGGCCAGGCACCATAGTAACCATTTGCATGAGTTGTTTTATGACAGGAGGTCCTGGTAAGGAACACAGAACTAATAAGCCACCACCAACCGGAAGAGTTCAGGAAAGGTCAAAAGGAGACACCACGTGTCCGACCACCTCCCAGAATCCCCCTCTCTGACATCCATCTTGGCTGAGCAATGTGTGCACCACCAGGAAGGACTCTGAGTCAGATGATTGGCTAAAGACAACCCGGAAACGAATCCCATCACCATAAAACCAAGACTGAGAGCCACGAAGCAGATCAGTTCTCCTGGGTTCCCTTACCACCTGCTCTACACCCGGGCGCCCTTTCCCAATATAATCTCTTCCTTTGTCATCACATGTGTCTCCTCGGACAATTCAGTTCCGAGTGTTAGACAAGAGCCCACTTTCGGGCCCTGGAAGTGGTCCCCCTTCCTGCAACAGGTCAGGAAGATCCGCTGGAGAAGGAAATGACAACCCACTACAGGATTCTTGCCTGGGAAATCTCATGGACAGTGGATCCTGGTGGGCTACAGTCCACAGGGTCGCAAAGAGTCAGACACAACTAAGTGACTTACAACAATAACATCTGCAACAACGACATCTGCTTAGACTTGCTTATGTCTTATCTATCACATCTATCCATGGAGGATGTTTTATGTAGACCTGAGAAAATGTGTATTCTGGTTTCGTTGGATGGAGTGTTCTATATATGTCTCTTAATTCAATTTGGTCTAAAGTTTGGTTTAATTCCAACATGTCATTCTTGATTTTTGTTTGGATGATCTATCCATTGCTAAGAGTGAGATGTTGAAAACATTTTTGTAATGTTGTCTATTTTTTTTTTTCATATAGATCTGTTATTATTTGCTTAAAATACTTAGGTGGTCCAATGTTGTTTTATATATTTGCATATGTATACGTGTGTGTGTGTGTGCACGTGTGCATGTATGTATACTTTTTGATGTATTAATTCCTTTGTCATATAATGGCCTCCTTTGATGTTTGTTATTGTTTTTTCTTAAAGTGTATTTTGTCTGATACAAGAATTACTATACTGCCTTTCTTTCTGTTTTTATTCCTGTGAAATACCTTTATCTATTCCCTCACTTTGAACCTTTGTATCCCTAAATCTGAAGTGAGTTTCTTGTAGATAGCATATAGTTTTTTTTTTTTTTTAATCATCTATGTCTTTTTATTGGTGAACCCACTCTATTTGCATTTAGACTGGATATTGATATGTAAGAACTGACTCCTGCCATCTGAGTGATTGCTTTCTGGGTTTTTGTTTTTTTTTGTCTTCATTGATTCCTTTCCCCTTCGTTTCTGCCTACTTTTGTAAATTGGTGGCTTTTCAGCATTGTATTATTTCCCCTTTCTATATTTCTTGCATCTACTCTAGACTTTTACTGTGGTTACCATGAAGCTTCCATTAAAATTTTATACCTAAAACAGTTTGTCTTGTGCTGATTGCAGCCTCTCTTTATTAGCCAATAAAGTTGCTCCACCATTTAACTCTTCCTCTGAATGTTATGATATCACAGTTCTCTCTTTTATGCTGTGTGCTTGTCAATAAGGTATATTAGCTGTAGTTACTTTTAATCATCTTTTCCTTGAACCTTTATACTTGAAGTTGTTAATATACCATTGTTCTAAGTAATTGGAATTAACTACATCTGACTATGTATTTTTACCTCACCTAGTGTGTTATATACTCTTGTGTGTGTTCATGTGTTACTTTGCATCTTTTTCATTCTGCTTGAACTTCTCCAGCATTCTTTGCAAGGCAGGTCTGGTGGTAATGAACTTCCTCAGCTTTTGTTTAAGAAAGCCTTTATTTTCCCATCATATTTGAAGGATAAGTTTGGTGAATAGAGTTTTCCTGGTTGGCAATTTTTATTGCTCTGCCTCCTGAATATTTCATTTTACTGTCTCCTGGCATGTAGTTTTCTTCTGAGAAATCCACTAATATCGTCTTGGGGTTTCCTGTGTCAGTTACAGTCATCCCTTTAAGTAATTCAGACATTCCTATTTTAGATAGGAAAATTTAATCAGTATTTTGTAAGAACAGTAAGGAAAATTTTCATGGTGTGGGTGCCAGTTGGAAAAGAATTTCCTGACATGAGACAGAGTGAGAGGGAAATGACATTTATTAGAGTGGGAGACACCATTGGAACTGCGGGCCAGCTCAAGGGAGAACCGTCGTTGAACAGGGGTCCTTAGTCCAATTTTATGCCCAGGGTACGGGGAGCAGGACCATTTGCTGATTGGATGAGGCACATCTCCTGGGGGGAAGGGGGAGGGCGGAGAGTAAGGCAAAGACCTTCTCCCTATGGGGTAGGAGGGGAGACAGGTTATATTGCTCAGGAGGACCTTAACTTCTCAGCAATTCCATATATCGGCACAAACTTATTTGAATGATTTTGAGGAGGTTTTTCAGTAGATAAAGCAACCCTAACCCGATTTTTCGCCTTCCACTTTATTCTCCCATTTATCATCGCAGCACTTGCTATAGTCCACTTACTCTTCCTCCACGAGACAGGGTCCAATAACCCAACAGGAATTCGATCAGATGCAGGCAAAATCCCATTCCATCCTTACTATACTATCAAAGATATTCTAGGTGTCCTACTTCTAATTCTCTTCTTAATACTATTAGTATTATTCACACCAGACTTGCTCAGAGATCCAGAAAACTATACTCCAACAAACCCACTCAATATAACCCCTCATATTAAGCCCGAATGCTATTTCCTGTTTGCATATGCAATTCTATGATCAATTCCCAATAAACTAGGAGGAGTCCTAGCCCTAGTCTCATCTATCTTAGTCCTAATTCTTATACCACTCCTCCATACATCCAAACAATGTAGCATGATATTCCGACCATTTAGTCAATGACTGTTCTGAATTTTAATAGCAGACCTACTAACACATGAATCGGAGGACAACCAGTTGAATACCCTTTCGTTATCATTGGACAACTAGCATCTATTTTATATTTTCTCATTATTCTAGTACTTATACCAGTTACCAGCACAATCAAAAATAATCTCCTAAAGTGAAGACAAGTCTATGTAGTATACTTAATACACTGGTCTTGTAAACCAGAAAAGGAGAACAACCAACCTCCCTAAGACTCAAGGAAGAAGCCATAACCCCACTACCAACACCCAAAGCTGAATTTCTATTTAAACTATTCCCTGATACCATTATTAATATAGCTCCACAAAAATCAAGAACTTTATCAGTATTAAATTCCTAAAAACCTTTAATAATTTAATACAGCTTCGCACTCAACAGCCATATTTATACTTTATATGCCATTAACTACACAAACTACATAGCAATACACATAATATGACTTCATGCACTTATAGTACATAGAATTAATGTATTAGGACATATTATGTATAATAGTACATTATATTCTATGCCCCATGCTTATAAGCATGTACATATTATTATTAATAGTACATAGTACATGTACTTATTGATCGTACATAGTACATTAAGTCAAATCTGTCCTTGTCAACATGCATATCCCATCCCCTAGATCACGAGCTTGATCACCATGCCACATGAAACCAACCCGCTTAGCATTGATCCCTCTTCTCACTCTGGGCCCATATACTGTGGGGGTAGCTATTTAATGAACTTTATCAGACATCTAGTTCTTTCTTCAGGGCCATCTCACCTAAAACCGTTCACTCTTTCCTCTTAAATAAGACATCTCGATGGACTAATGACTAATCAGCCCATGCTCACACATAACTGTGATGTCATACATTTGATATTTTTAATTTTTGGGGGGATGCTTGGACTCAGCTATGGCTGTCTAAGGCCCTGACCCAGAGCATGAATTGTAGTGGGACTTAACTGCATCTTGAGCATCCCCATAATGGTAGGCATGGGCATCACAGTCAATGGTCACAGGACATAATTATTATTTCACGACTCAACTTTATAATTCTCTTTCCCCCCCATTCTTTTCCCCCCTTATATAGTTATCACTGTTTCTAACACTCTTCTCCCTAGATAATATTTTAAATTTATCACATTTCCAATATTCAAATTAGCACTCCAGGATGAGGTAAGTATTTAAGCGCATGTCTTCCCTCAATTATGCATAGTTAATGTAGCTTAAACAACAAAGCAAGGCACTGAAAATGCCTAGATGAGTGTATCAACTCCATAAACACACAGGTTTGGTCCCAGCCTTCCTATTAACTCTTAATAGGCTTACACATGCAAGCATCTGCACCCCAGGGAAAAGGCCCTTAAAGTTAATAAGACTAAGAGGAGCTGGTATCAAGCACATGCCCGTAGCTCACAACACCTTGCTTAGCCACACCCCCACGGGAGACAGCAGTGATAAAAATTAAGCCATAAACAAAAGTTTGACTAAGTCATATTAATTAGGGTTGGTAAATTTCGTGCCAGCCACCGCGGTCATACGATTAACCCAAGTTAATAGGCACACGGCGTAAAGTGTGTCAAAGCACCACATCAAATAAAGTTAAATTCCAATTAAGCTGTAAAAAGCCATAATTGCAACAAAAATAAATAATGAAAGTAACTCTACAGCTGCTGAAACACGATAGCTAAGACCCAAACTGGGATTAGATACCCCACTATGCTTAGCCCTAAACACAAATAGTTGCATAAACAAAACTATTTGCCAGAGTACTACCCGCAATAGCTTAAAACTCAAAGGACTTGGCGGTGCTTTATACCTTTCTAGAGGAGCCTGTTCTATAATCGATAAACCCCGATAGACCTCACCATTCCTTGCTAATACAGCCTATATACCGCCGTCTTCAGCAAACCCTAAAAAGGAACAAAAGTAAGCACAATTATAATACATAAAAACATTAGGTCAAGGTGTAACCTATGGAATGGGACGAAATGGGCTACATTTTCTAACTTAAGAAAATCCAATATGAAAGTTATTATGAAATTAATAACCAAAGGAGGATTTAGCAGTAAACTAAGAATAGAGTGCTTAGTTGAACTAGGCCATGAAGCACGCACACACCACCCGTCACCCTCCTCAAATAGGCACAATACACTTAAACTTATTTATATGTATTAATCATATGAGAGGAGACAAGTCGTAACAAGGTAAGCATACTGGAAAGTGTGCTTGGATAAATCAAGATATAGCTTAAACAAAGCACCTAGTTTACACCTAGAAGATTTCACATGTCATGAATATCTTGAACCAATTCTAGCCCACAAATTCATTTACACTAAATTACCAAAATACTATAAATAAAACATTTACCTATTATTAAAAGTATAAGAGATAGAAATTTTAAATATGGCGCTATAGAGAAAGTACTGCAAGTGAACGATGAAAGAAAAAAATTAAAGTACAAAAAAGCAAAGATTATCACTTGTACCTTTTGCATAATGAGTTAACTGGTAAAAACTTAACAAAACAAATTTCAGCTAAGTACCCCGAAACCAGATGAGCTAGTTATGAACAATTTACCAAGAACCAACTCATCTATGTGGCAAAATAGTGAGAAGATTTATAAGTAGAGGTGATATGCCTAACGAGCCTGATGATAGCTGGTTGTCCAGAAAATGAATATTAGTTCAGTTTTAAAAATACCAAAAATATGAGCAAATTATACTGTATTTTTAAAAGTTAGTCTAAAAAGGTACAGCCTTTTAGAAATGGATACAACCTTAACTAGAGAGTAAAACTTGACAACACCATAGTGGGCCTAAAAGCAGCCACCAATTAAGAAAGCGTTAAAGCTCAACAATAAAATTACATAAATTTCAATAATAAATAATCAACTCCTAGCCTAACACTGGACTAATCTATTAAAAATAGAAGCAATAATGTTAATATGAGTAACAAGAAGTACCTTCTCCCTGCATGAGTTTAAGTCAGTGCCTGATAATATTCTGACTATTAACAGCAAAATAAGAATAGCCTAACTATAAATAGCTTATTAATCACACTGTTAATCCAACACAGGAATGCACTTAAGGAAAGATTAAAAGAAGTAAAAGGAACTCGGCAAACACTAAACCCCACCTGTTTACCAAAAACATCACCTCCAGCATAACTAGTATTGGAGGCACTGCCAGCCCAGTGACAACTGTTAAACGGCCGCGGTGTCCTGACCGTGCAAAGGTAGCATAATCACTTGTTCTCTAAATAAGGACTTGTATGAATGGCCACACGAGGGTTTTACTGTCTCTTACTTCCAATCAGTGAAATTGACCTTGCCGTGAAGAGGCGGGAATATGCGAATAAGACGAGAAGACCCTATGGAGCTTTAACTACTTAGCCCAAAGAAGCAAACTTAATTGCTAAGGAAACAACAACACTCTTTATGGGCTAACAGCTTTGGTTGGGGTGACCTCGGAGAACAAAAAATCCTCCGAGGGATTTTAAAGACTAGACCCACAGGTCAAATCACACAATCGCTTATTGATCCAAAAAATTGATCAACGGAACAAGTTACCCTAGGGATAACAGCGCAATCCTATTCAAGAGTCCATATCGACAATAGTGTTTACGACCTCGATGTTGGATCAGGACATCCTGATGGCGCAACCGCTATCAAAGGTTCCTTTGTTCAACGATTAAAGTCCCACGTGATCTGAGTTCAGACCGGAGTAATCCAGGTCGGTTTCTATCTATTATGTATTTCTCCCAGTACGAAAGGGCCAGAGAAATAAGGCCAACTTCAAACAAGCGCCTTAAATCAATTAATGACCTTATCTTAATTAATCTCACAAACAAACTTCACCCTAGAAAAGGGTTTTGTTAAGGTGGCAGAGCCCAGTAATTGCGTAAAACTTAAACCTTTATAATCAGAGATTCAAATCCTCTCCTAAACAAAATGTTTATAATTAATGTTTTAATACTAATTATTCCTATTCTCCTAGCCGTAGCATTCCTCACACTAGTAGAACAGAAAGTCCTAGGATATATGCAATTTTGGAAAGGCCCGAACGTTGTAGGCCCCTACGGCCTACTCCAACCTATTGCAGATGCTATTCAACTTTTTATTAAAGAACCACTACGACCCACCACATCCTCAATTTCAATATTTATTTTAGCCCTAAGCCTAGCCCTAACTATATGAATCCCCCTACCCATGCCATATCCTCTCATCAACATAAACCTAGGAGTTCTATTTATACTAGCAATATCAAGCCTAGCTGTATATTCTATCCGTTGATCAGGCTGGGCCTCCAATTCTAAATATGCACTAATTGGAGCCCGACGAGCAGTAGCACAAGCAATTTCATATGAAGTAACACTAGCAATTATCCTATTATCTGTTCTCCTAATAAATGGGTCCCTCACACTTTCCACTCTAATTATTACACAAGAACAAGTGTGACTAATTTTTCCAGCATGACCCTTAGCAATAATATGATTCATCTCAACACTAGCAGAAACAAACCGAGCCCCATTTGACCTCACCGAAAGTGAATCAGAACTAGTCTCAGGCTTTAATGTAGAATATGCAGCGGGACCATTCACCCTATTTTTCATGGCAGAATATGCCAACATTATTATAATAAATATCTTCACAACAATTCTATTCCTAGGAGCATTTCATAATCCAATTCTACCAGAACTTTACACAATCAATTTTACTATTAAATCTCTACTACTAACAATCTCTTTCCTATGAATCCGAGCATCTTATCCTCGATTTCGCTATGACCAACTAATGCATCTATTATGAAAAAATTTTCTTACCTCTAACACTAGCCCTATGGATATGACACGTATCACTACCCATTTTCCTATCAAGCATCCCCCCACAAACATAAGAAATATGTCTGACAAAAGATTTACTTTGATAGAGTAAATAATAGAGGTTTAAGCCCTCTTATTTCTAGAACTATAGGAATTGAACCTACTCCTAAGAATCCAAAACTCTTCATGCTCCCAATTACACCAAATTCTAATAGTAAGGTCAGCTAATTAAGCTATTGGGCCCATACCCCAAAAATGTTGGTTTATATCCTTCCCGTACTAATAAGCCCAATCATCTTTATTCTTATCTTATCAATGATAATACTAGGAACTATCATTGTTGTAATCAGCTCCCATTGACTACTTGTTTGAATTGGATTTGAAATAAATATACTCGCTATCATTCCTATTACAATAAAAAAAGCATAACCCATGAGCTACAGAAGCATCAACCAAATATTTTTTAACCCAATCAACAGCCTCAATACTACTAATAATAGCTGTTGTTATCAACCTAATATTTTCAGGTCAATGAACTGTAATAAAACTATTTAATCCAATAGCATCAATACTCATAACAATAGCCCTCACCATAAAATTAGGAATAGCCCCATTCCACTTCTGAGTCCCAGAAGTAACACAAGGCATTCCCTTGTCATCAGGCCTAATTCTCCTAACATGACAAAAAATTGCACCCATATCTGTACTCTACCAAATCTTTCCATCCATTAATCTAAACATAATCTTAACCATTTCCATCCTGTCAATTATGATCGGAGGCTGAGGAGGACTAAACCAAACCCAACTACGAAAAATCATAGCTTACTCATCAATCGCCCACATAGGCTGAATAACAGCAGTCTTATGATAATATCCCACTATAACATTACTAAATCTGATCATTTACATTATTATAACTTCCACCATGTTTACACTATTTATAGCCAATTCAACTACCACTACTCTATCATTATCACATACACAAAATAAAATACCCGTAATAACAGTCCTAATCCTCGTCACCCTCTTATCAATAGGAGGACTTCCCCCACTATCAGGATTTATGCCAAAATGAATAATTATCCAAGAAATAACAAAGAATAATAGCCTCATCTTACCCACCCTCATAGCAATTACAGCACTACTAAACCTATATTTTTATATACGACTTACATATTCCACCGCACTAACAATATTCCCCTCCACAAATAACATAAAAATAAAACGACAATTTTCTACTACAAAACAAATAACCCTCCTACCTACAATAGTTGTGCTATCTACCATACTGCTACCACTTACACCAATTCTATCAGTACTAGAATAGGAGTTTAGGTTAACCTAGACCAAGAGCCTTCAACGCCCTAAGCAAGTATAATATACTTAACTCCTGATAAGGATTGCAAGACCATATCTTACATCAATTGAATGCAAATCAACCACTTTAATTAAGCTAAATCCTCACTAGATTGGTGGGCTCCACCCACAGGAAACTTTAGTTAACAGCTAAACACCCTAGTCAACTGGCTTCAATCTACTTCTCCCGCCGTGAGGAAAAAAAGGCGGGAGAAGCCCCGGCAGAATTGAAGCCGCTTTTTTGAATTTGCAATTCAACATGTAGTTTCACCACAGGGCTTGGTAAACAGAGGAGTATAAACCTGTCTTTAGATTTACAGTCTAATGCTTTGCTCAGCTATTTTACCTACGTTCATCAACTGCTGATTATTTTCAGCTAATCATAAAGACATTGGCACCCTGTATTTAATATTTGGTGCCTGAGCAGGCATCGTAGGAACAGCCCTAAGCCTATTGATTGGTGCTGAACTGGGTCAACCTGGAACCCTGCTTGGAGACGACCAAATTTATAACGTAGTTGTAACCGAACATGCATTCGTAATAATTTTCTTTATAGGAATGCCAATTATAATTGGAGGATTTGGCAATTGACTAGTTCCCCTAATAATTGGTGCCCCAGATATAACATTTCTTTGGATAAATAATATAAGTTTCTGACCCCACCCTCCCTCTTATTTACTACTTCTAGCATCATCTATAGTTGAAGCCGGAGCAGGAACAGGCTGAACTGTATATCCCTCTCTAGCTGGTAATCTAGTAGCACATGCAGGGGCTTCAGTGGATCTAACTATTTTTTCTCTACACCTGGCAGGTGTCTCTTCAATTCCAGGGGCCATTAATTTTATTACAACAATCATTAATATAAAATCCCCTGCTATATCACAATATCAAACCCCTCTGCTCGTGTGATGTGTATTAATTACTGCCATATTACTGCTTCTCTCACTCCTTGTACTAGCAGCCAGAATTACAATACTACTAACAGACCGAAATTTAAATACAACTTTCTTTGACCCAGCAGGAGACGGAGACCCTATTCTGTATCAACACTTATTCTGATTCTTTGGACACCCTGAAGTATATATTCTTATTTTACCCAAGTTTGCTATAATCTCTCACATCGTAACCTATTATTCAGGAAAAAAAGAACCATTTGGGTACATGGGAATAGTCTGGGCTATAATATCAATTGGATTTCTAGGGTTTATTGTATGAGCCCACCACATGCTCACAGTTGGAATAGACGTTGACACACGAGCCTATTTCACATCAGCTACCATAATTATTGCCATCCCAACTGGAGTGAAAGTCTTTAGTTGATTAGCAACACTTCACGGAGGTAACATTAAATGATCACCTGCTATAATATGAGCTCTAGGCTTTGTTTTCCTTTTTACAGTTGGAGGCTTAACTGGAATTGTTCTTGCCAATTATTCTCTCGATATTGTTCTCCACGACACATACTATGTAGTTGCACATTTCCACTATGTATTATCAATAGGGGTTGTATTTGCTATTAAAGGGGGATTTGTTCACTGATTTCCACTATTCTCAGGATATACCCTTAATAATACATGAGCCAAAATCCATTTTGTAATTATATTTGTAGGTGTAAATATAACCTTTTTCCCACAGCATTTCCTAGGATTGTCTGGTATACCACGATGCTATCCTGACTACCCAGATGTATATACAATGTGAAATACCATCTCATCTATAGGCTCATTTATCTCTTTAACAGCAGTCATACTAATAATCTTTATTATCTGAGAAGCGTTCACATCTAAACGAGAAGTCCTAACCGTAGAACTGACAACAACAAATTTAGAGTGACTAAATGGGTGCCCTCCACCATATCATACATTTGAAGAACCTACATACATCAACTTAAAATAAGAAAGGAAGGAATCGAACCCCCCATAGCTGGTTTCAAGCCAACATCATAGCCACTATGTCTTTCTCAATTGATGAGGTGTTAGTAAAACATGATATAACTTTGTCAAAGTTAAGATACAGGTGAAAACCCCATATACCTCATATGGCTTACCCCATACAACTAGGCTTCCAAGATGCAACATCACCTATCATAGAAGAATTATTACATTTTCATGATCATACACTAATAATTGTCTTTCTAATCAGCTCGCTAGTACTCTACATCATCTCATTAATGCTAACGACAAAACTAACTCACACCAGTACAATAGACGCCCAAGAGGTAGAGACTGTCTGAACTATCTTACCAGCCATTATCCTAATTTTAATTGCCCTCCCATCTTTGCGAATCTTATATATGATAGATGAAATTAACAACCCATCTCTCACAGTAAAAACTATAGGACATCAATGATATTGAAGCTATGAATATACTGACTATGAAGACTTAAGCTTCGATTCCTATATGATTCCAACATCACAATTAAAACCAGGAGAACTATGACTACTAGAAGTAGATAACCGAGTTGTTCTACCAACAGAAATAACAATTCGAATATTAGTTTCTTCTGAAGATGTACTACACTCTTGACCCTTACCTTCTTTAGGACTAAAAACAGACACAATCCCAGGCCGCCTAAACCAACCAACTCTTATGTCAACTCCACCAGGTCTGTACTATGGAAAATGTTCTGAAATCTGTGGATCAAATCACAGCTTCATGCCCATTGTTCTTGAACTAGTCCCACTAAAATATTTTGAAAAATGATCTGCATCAATACTATAAAATCGTTAAGATGCTAAAATAGCACTAGCCTTTTAAGCTAGAGACTGAGAGCACAATACTCTCCTTAATGATATGCCACAACTAGATATATCAACATGACTTATAATAATTACATCAACATTTCTAGAACTCTTTATTATTTTTCAATTAAAAATTTCAAAACACAGTTTCCATTTTAACCCAGAACCCACATCAACCAAAATACAAAAACAAAACACCCCATGAGAAACAAAATGAATGAAAATTTATTTGCCTCTTTTATTACCCCATTAATCCTAGGCCTTGCGCTTGCTACCCTCATCGTTATGTTCCCTAGCCTACTGTTTCCAACATCAAATTGTCTAGTAAATAATCGTCTTAGTTCTCTCCAACAGTGAATACTTCAACTTGTATCAAAACAAATAATAGGAATCCATAATGCCAAAGGGCAAACATGAACATTAATACTTATGTCTTTAATTTTTTTTATTGGGTCAACAAATCTCCCAGGTCTATTACCCCACTCATTTCCACCAACCACACAACTATCAATAAACCTGGGTATGGCTCTTCCCCTATGAGCAGGAGCTGTAGTTACGGGCTTCCGCAACAAAACTAAAGCATCACTCGCCCACTTCCTTCCACAAGGAACACCAGCCCCATTGACTCCTATACTGGTCATTATTGAGACTATTAGCCTTTTTATTCAACCAATTGCCTTAGCCGTATGACTAACAGCCACTGTTACTGCAGGACATTTGCTAATTCACCTGATTGGAGGAGCCACACTTGCACTAATAAATATCAGTACCACAATAGCCCTCATTGCATTTATTATTCTAGTACTACTTAAAATTCTTGAGTTTGCAGTAGCTATAATTCAAGCCTACGTATTTACCCTCCCAGTCAGCCTTTACCTGCACTACAATACATAATGACACACCAAACCCATGCCTACCATATAGTAAATCCAAGTCCCTGACCCCTAACAGGAGCTCTATCAGCCCTCCTAATAACCTCTGGTTTAATTATATGATTTCACTTCAACTCAACAATCCTACTAACACGCGGCCTAACAACAAATATACTTACAATATATCAATGATGACGAGATATTATCTGAGAAAGTACCTTCCAAGGACACCACACTCCAACTGTCCAAAAAGGTCTCCGCTGTGGAATAATCCTTTTCATTATCTCCGAGGTCTTATTTTTCACTGGATTTTTCTGGGCATTCTATCACTCAGGCCTTGCCCCAACACCCGAATTAGGCGGTTGCTGGCCCCCAACAGGCATTCACCCACATAACCCCTTAGAAGTCCCACTACTTAATACCTCCGTCTTACTAGACTCAGGAGTCTCTATTACCTGACCCCATCATGGCCTTATAGAGAGAAACCGTAACCACATATTACAAGCCCTATTTATTACCATTGCACTAGACGTCTATTTCACACTACTACAAGCCTCAGAATACTATGAAACACCTTTTACTATCTCAGACAGAGTTTATGGCTCAACTTTCTTCATAGCCACAGGCTTCCACGGCCTTCATGTTATTATTGGGTCCACTTTCTTAATTGTCTGCTTTTCTGCCAATTAAAATTCCACTTTACTTCCAGCCACCATTTTGGCTTCGAGGCTGCTGCCTGATACTGACATTTCGTAGACGTAGTATGACTATTCCTCTATGTATCTATCTATTGATGAGGCTCATATTCTTTTAGTATTAATTAGTACAGCTGACTTCCAATCAGTTAGTTTTAGTATAACCCGAAAAAGAATAAAAAACCTAATACTAGCTCTCCTAACCAATTTTACACTAGCCTCACTACTTGTTATTATTGCATTCTGACTTCCTCAATTAAACGTCTACTCAGAAAAAACAAGCCCATATGAATGTGGATTTGACCCCATAGGGTCAGCTCGCCTACCCTTCTTTATAAAATTTTTCCTATTGGCTGTCACAGTTCTTCTTTTTGACCTAGAAATTGCACTCCTTCTACCACTACCATGAGCCTCACAAACAAATAATCTAGGTACAATACTCACCATAGCCCTTTTCTTAATTTTACTATTAGCTGCAAGCCTAGCTTATGAATGAACCCAAAAGGGACTAGAATGAACCGAATATGGTACTTAGTTTAAAATAAAATAAATGATTTTGACTCATTAGACTGTGATTAAATTCATAATTACCAAGTGTCTCTAGTATATATAAATATTATAATATCATTTATAGTATCCCTTACAAGATTATTAATATATCGATCCCACCTCATGTCCTCCCGCCTATGCCTAGAAGGAATAATATTATCCCTATTTGTAACAGCCACCCTAATGATCCTAAATTCACACTTCACCCTAGCAACCATGATGCCTATTATTTTACTAGTTTTTGCAGCCTGTGAAGCAGCACTAGGATTATCACTACTAGTAATAGTATCAAATACATATGGCACTGATTACGTTCAAAATCTTAACCTACTTCAATGCTAAAATATATTATTCCTACAGTAATACTCATACCCCTGATCTGATTATCAAAAGGCAATATGATCTGAATTATTTCTACAACTCATAGCCTATTAATTATCCTCACAAGCCTTCTCCTTATAAATCAATTTAGTGGTAATAGCCTCAACTTCTCATTAGTGTTTTTTTCTGATTCCCTGTCAACACCACTATTAATTCTAACTATATGGCTTCTTTCCCTAATACTAATAGCAAGTCAACACCACTTATCAAAAGAAAATCTAACCCCCCCAAAAGCATATATTACTATATTAATTCTGCTACAACTATTTCTAATTATGACCTTCACTGCTATAGAACTAATCTTCTTTTATATTCTATTTGAAGCAACACTAGTCCCAACACTCATTATTATTACTCGATGGGGAAATCAAACAGAACGCCTAAACGCCGGCCTCTACTTCCTGTTTTATACACTAGTAGGCTCTCTTCCACTACTAGTCGCATTAGTTTATCTCCAAAATATAATTGGATCCCTAAACTTTCTAGTGCTCCAATACTGAGTACAGCCTTTATCCAACTCCTGATCAAATGTTTTCATATGACTAGCATGTATAATAGCCTTCAGAGTAAAACTACCGCTATACGGCCTCCACCTTTGATTGCCTAAAGCCCATGTAGAAGCCCGCATTGCAGGCTCCATGGTCCTTGCAGCAGTCCTACTAAAATTAGGAGGATATGGCATACTACGAATCACAACATTCCTAAATCCACTTACTGAATTTATAGCATATCCCTTTATTATACTATCCCTATGGGGCATAGTTATGACCAGCTCAATCTGTCTCCACCAAACAGATCTTAAATCGTTATTGCATGCTCCTCTGTCAGTCATATAGCACTTGTCATCGCAGCCATCCTCATCCAAACACCTTGAAGCTATGTGGGAGCCACAGCCCTAATAATTGCTCATGGCCTCACCTCATCCATGCTTTTCTGCCTAGCAAACTAACTATGAACGAATCCACAGTCGAACAATAATTCTAGCCCGAGGTCTACAAACCTTCCTTCCACTAAGAGCCACCTGATGACTCTTGGCAAGCCTAACCAACTTAGCTCTCCCCCCAACAATTAACCTGATTGGAGAGCTATTTGTAGTAATATCTACTTTTTGATGATCCAATATTACAATTATTTTAATAGGACTAAATATAATAATTACTGCCTTATATTCTCTTTACATATTAATCACAACACAATGAGGAAATATACTCACCGTATCAATAATATTTCACCCTCCTTTACACGAAAGAATGCCCTCATATCATTAAACATTTTATCCTTATTATCACTGAACCCAAAGATTATTCTAGGACCCTTGTACTGTAAATGTAGTTTAAAAAAAAACATTGGATTGTGAACCTAATAATAGAAGCTTATATCTTCCTATTTACTGAAAAAGTATGCAAGAACTGCTAATTCTATGCCCCCATGTATAATAACATGGCTTTTTCAAACTTTTAGAGAATGGCAGTAATCTGTTGGTCCTAGGAACCAAAAAATTGGTGCAACTACAAGTAAAAGTGATAAACCTATTCTCTTCCTTCACATTAGTTACCCTGCTTTTACTAACTATCCCCATCATAACTACACGTTCTGATAACTATAAAACCTCTAACTACACATTCTACGTAAAAACAACTATCTCAAGTGCCTTCATCACTAGTATGATTCCCACAATAATATTCATTCACACAGGTCAAGAAATAATTATCTCAAACTGACACTGACTTACGATCCAAACTGTCAAACTATCACTTAGCTTTAAAAAAGATTATTTCTCAATAATATTTGTGCCAGTAGCTTATTTGTCACATGATCCATTATAGAGTTTTCAATATGGTATATAAACTTAGATCCCAACATTAACCAATTTTTTAAATACCTCCTCCTATTTCTCATTACCATATTATTCTCGTCACCCCAAATTATCTATTCCAATTATTTATTGGATGAGAAGACGTGGGAATTATATCATTCTTACTTATTGGGTGATGATATGGACGAGCAGATGCACATACAGCGGCCCTGCAAACAATTCTATATAACCGCATCGGTGATATCGGTTTTATCCTAGCAATAGCATGATTCCTCATTAACCTTATGAGTCCTAAAATGGACTTACTGCTTGCCCCATCCACACCCTCTGAAGAAGAAGAAGGAGAAGGAAAAGAATGGTGATTGGAGTGGCGTGGCAGAGGGAATGGGAAGGTCACCTGATGCTGGGGGACATCCGTGCAAAAGAGAGATGAATACTGGCTGATCTGGTTTCTCTGTGCCATGGGAAGGAGGCAAAAGGACAGCAAGGTTGTGAGCACGTGCGTCATAAAGCACAAAGCAGTAGGGTCCTGGGATGGGATGGGGCAGCAGCAGGTAGGAGGGGTGCAATAGGCTAAGGAAGAAAGTGGGGTCAGGACCGTCTTTTCCTAGTAAGGATCAACGGAATCAACACGTCAGCTATGGGAAACCCGTGGACTATGGAACGCCCGTAGTGCTGGAAGGCAAGCATAATGGCCAAGACGGGAGAGCAGACAAACATACCTGTCACACACCAAGAAGGAAACCAACAGTCATCCTCTTCCAGGAGGGAAATCTCTTTATACCTTAAGTTATAGTGAGTCTTGAGCCCCTACATTAGAAAGATGACTCTAGAAGTCAACTAGTGTAATTAAAATAGAAAAAGAGAATGAAAACAAGCAAAAAAAATAAATAATAATAAAATGAACAGAAAGTACAAAAAAAATTAAAAAATGAAAGAAAACGGAAAAAAAAAAGAGTAGAAGAAGAAGAAGAAAGAAAGAACAAGACAACTAAGGTTGAAAAGGAGCTGAAGAAATGAATGCAAAGTTGCAGTGAGCCTGTGGCTTTCTGAAGGAGCTCGCTTTGGACCATGACCAACGGCCCTGAAGGGAGAAAAGCATATGTGCCACAGTCGCGGCATCTTTTGGTGCTAGGACCCTGAACCCTAGAAGAGGAGCTGGTGAGAAACCATAGAAACTGGAGTGGACCTCAGTCAAGGGCAAAGTTGAGGCAAGGGTTTCTTGTTGTCCGGGGAGGGGTTGTCCTCAGGCAGGGGACTGGGGTGGGGAGAGCCCTCAAGGGGAGAGGGTAGATGGGCAGACATGTGTTTGCACAAGTGTGTTAGGATCTGAAGGGTGAGCCCACGGAATTCCTCCCCAGCCCGCATGTGTGTGCTGAACTTGGAAGCCCTGCAGTGACTGTCTAGCAGGCAAGTCTGGAAGGCCAAAGGCCCCCGGAATCATTTGCATCCTGAGCCCTTTGGTCCAGGGCCAGATCGGAAGTGCGAGCAGGGCGTTGTCATGGGGAATTCCCGGAGAAAAGTGTTGGTGGTGGGATGTCCAGAGTGTGAGTGAGCACGCTCTCGGCGGCTCAGCCAATGAGGAGCTTGTGCGTGCGGGGGTGGGGCTGTGGGAAAGCCAGGAAAGGCCCGAGGGGGCGGGGCCCAGGCCCTTTCTCAGAGAAGCACCCTCTGAGGGAAGGAGGCGTCGTCCTGCAGAGGCAGGTAGGAGATGGAAACACTCGTGGGCCTTGTTTGCAGAGACCCGGGGGCTGCTTCTGTGCACAGGGGAGGTGCATGTCCGTCTCCCTTCAACGTCTTCCCCGGAGGGCAAGGTTGTCGGCCCAGCGCCACTGGTGCGGATGCCCTTCGTGGACCCTGTGTCCCTGAGGGGTCGTCGCCGGCAATCAGGCGGCCCCAGCGGGGTGACTTGGCTCCTGGGTCAGCAGGGCTGGCGCCTGGCCACCAAGTCGCCCTGAGTTGGAGGGGGCCGTGGGGGGTCGGGGCTGGGCTTCAGAATCTGGGGAACACCTGCTACGTGAATGCAGCACTGCAGTGTCTGAGCCACACACCGCCCCTGGCCAGCTGGATGGTGTCCCAGCAGCACGCCACCCTCTGTCCGGCCAGCACCTCCTGCACGCTCTGTGCCGTGCGAGCTCACTTGACCCGAGCCCTCCTTCACCCAGGAGAGGTGATCCGGCCCCGCAAGGACCTGCTGCCGGGCTTGCACAGACACCAGCAGGAAGATGCCCACGAGTTTCTGATGTTCACTCTGAATGCCATGCAGCAAGGGTGCTTGAGTGCATCTCAGCCGTCGGGCCATCCCTCCGAGGACACCACCCTCATCCGGCAGATCTTCGGCGGGACTTGGAGGTCTCAGATCCAGTGTCTCCACTGCCTCGGTGTCTCGGACACGTTCGACCCTTATCTGGACATCAGCCTGGATGTCACGACGGCTCAGAGTGTGGAGCAAGCTCTGAGAGAGCTGGTGAAGCCCGAGAAGCTGGACGCTGAAAACGCCTATGACTGTGGCGTTTGTCTCCGGAAGGTGCCTGCCACCAAGAGGTTGACTTTGCACAGCACGTCCCAGGTCCTGGTGCTGGTGCTGAAGCGGTTGACACAGGTGAGCGGGGCCAAAAGGGCTCAGGAAGTGCGCTATCCCCAGTGCCTCGGCCTGCAGCCCTACACGTCTGAGCGGAAGGCAGGGCCACTGGCCTACGTGCTCTATGCCGTGCTGGTGCACTCCGGGTGGAGCTGTGAGCGAGGACACTACTTTTCCTACGAGCGAGCGGGCAACAGCCAGTGGTATAAGATGGACGATGCCAAGGTGAGCGCCTGTGACGCGAGTGCTGCCCTGGGCCAGAGCGCCTACGTGCTCTTCTACTCCCGGGAGGGTGCGTGGCAAGGGGGTGCTGGGGGAGGGGCAGCGGCCCCCCTCACGGCTGACCCCACACACCCCGGGGAGCCTGACCCCGCCGGCCCCGGGGAGCCTGCGGGAGACGCCAGCGGCAGAGCTCCTGGGTCGCAGGTGTCCCCGGGGGACACAGAGGTCGAAGGAATCAGCTTAGAGCAGTGGAGACGCCTCCAAGAGCACAAGCGGCCGAAGCCGGCCTTCGACCTCCGGAAGATCCAGTCAGCCCTGCCTGCCGGCGCAGTCGTGATTCACCAGTCCAACCACGGAGGAGGGAGAAACGGCAAGCTGCCTGAACAGGAGCACGACCGGCTTGGCCGTCCCAGCACGGACAGCCCGCCTCCGGGCCTCACGAGCGTTGGCAGCGGCCCTGGTGCCAGCGGGAGGGCCCGAGCGACCAAGAGGAAGAACAAGAAGCCGCGGCCATCTCTGGGGCTGTGGCGGTAGGTAGGCTCTGAGGCACTTGCCTGCAGAAGCCCATGCACACTCTGCGTGCGGCACGCCCTGTGTGACCCACCAAGTGTTCCAGCGAGGAGCGAGTTCCTCTCGGCGGTGTGGCTGGTGCAGCCTCCTGGAAAAAGGCGGGGCCTGCAGTGTGCCCGGGGCCACGGTGTTCACCTGGATCGTGCTGAGCGACAGAACTCTCAAGGGCTGGCTCTGCTGGGAAGGTCCTGGAGAGGATGGGGTGCGTGACCAGGTCTGAGCACGATCCGAGGGCCTTGCACTTCTGCGGGGCTGGGAGAGTCCTCTCTGGATGGGACTTTGGGTGTGGGTTTGCCTTTCTTTACCTGTCTGCATTCTCTGGCCGCGCCGCTGGCCTCTGGTGAGTGACGCGGCAGGGAAACGCCTCCCAGAACGCCCACAGCCAGCGGAGCAAGGAGATGATCTCCTGAGCCCTGCGGGGGGCAACGAGGAGCGGGTGCAGGTCCGTGAATTGTCTCCTTCTGGACTGTCAGGCTCTTGAAAACGCCCCACACGTCGAGCAGGGTCCGGGGAGAAGATGGGCGACCAGGCTCTATGGGTGGCATGTCCTTGGGAGGCGTAGTGCTACTTGGGAAGTGGACCTCCGGCAGGAATGACGCAGGGATGTGCTTGTCACCAGTGGGACGCTCCTGCGCACAGCTACCTGGGGCTCCATTTCCAGCGCAAGGAGTCTGCTGCAGAACCTCCAAGTGCTAAACGGGAGAAGCGATTCACCGTGCCACGAGCACCACCACCTGCATCACTGGCACCAACATGATGGCCAAGGGGAGAAAGGTGACCCAATGAGTCCCAAAGAAACTTCTCCACCAGCATGGCACAGGTGCCTAAGTGGAGATGGTCATTCAACCGTTCCTTTCTGAAAGCAAAGGTCCTCCCTGCACTGAGGAAAGACCCAAGCCTGCCCTAGATATTGATAGCAAGACAACTGGACGTCCGACTCGGCCCATGCTCTCCGTCAGTCAGTTGTCTCATCCCGCTTGGCCCCGGACAAACACCGCTAGACACGGTGAGACACGGCCGGCCTCCAAAGTGTCTGGGGCAGTGGGGAAACTGTCCTCTCCTAGCTGCTTTCCTAACTGCCTCGTGATCCTGCGACCTGGTGGAGGGGCGCCTGAGGACCCTTATCAATCACCTCTTGCAGTTTATTTCTTGCTCTTGGTTGCTGGCTTCAATCCCAAAACCCTCCATCAAACGGTGGACTGGGAATTTGCGACTTAGCATCTCAGACCTAGAGGGCCAACTGTGGCTCCTGACCCCGTTAGTCGGCTTGGCAAGAAGCAGAGAACGTTCCGTTTGCTTCTCTGCCCCACACGGTTACCTACACCGCACCGTGACCTCCGCACATAGAGAGGAGAAAGAATGATGAGCAGTATCTTCCCCCAAGAACACGAACAAGCGAACCCTGGATGAGGAATTGGAGCCACCCACAGCCCGCCCTCATCATCACCAACCACCCACCTTGCTCCGCCCCATGGCCTCAAATGGACTTACTGCTTGCCCCATCCACACCCGAAGAAGGAGAAGGACAAGGAGAAGGAAAGAACGCTGATTGGAATGGTGTGGCAGAGGGAATGGGAAAGTCGCCTTATGCTGGGTGACATCCTTGGGAAAGAGAGAAAAATACTAGCTGAACTGGCCTTTCTGTGCCATGGGAAGGAGGCAAAAGGACAGCAAGGTTGTGAGCACATGCGTCGTAAGGCACAAAGTGGTAGGGTCCTGGGATGGGATGGGGCAGCGGGAGGTGGGAGGGGTGCTATAGGCTAAGGAAGAAAGTGGGGTCATGGCCGCCTTTTCCTAGTAAGGATCAACGGAATCAACACGTCAGCTATGGGAAACCCGTGGACTGTGGAACCCCCATAGTGCTGGAAGGCAAGCATAATCTCCAAGATGCCCATGAAATTCCTCCCCAGCTAGCCCGCATGTGTGTGCTGAACTTGGAAGCACTGCAGTCTCTGTCTAGTTTCTCTCTATAGTCTTGGGACAGGCAGCTGGCATCTCAGCCCCTGCACCCCTCTGCTCCACTAACACCCAGAGCCCCTGCAGGCAATCAGAACTCTGACTCTGCAGGCCTGGGATCCCTATGTCCACAGTCTCTTCCTTCACATCAGGAGCCTGTAGCAATTCACTTGGTTTGCCCATCATCCATGCCCAGAGCTGCTGGCTCTAACATCCGCCTGTGTAGTCCTTCTCTCCATAAGCTTTGAGCTGATATCCCAAGGGAAGACCATTCCCCTCACAAAGCAGGGATGAACCACGGGAACAACTTCAAATTTGCACCTGGACCCATTATACAAACTCTGTGTGCACACTCAACTCCCAAAGACACTACCCTTTTCACTGTGCTCTCTGCATGGCATGGACATTGCTTACTTGAAGAATCCAGGCTCACTTATGTGGCAGGAAGAAATACAAAGTACACGCACATACGCATGTATGTGCGCCCACGCGCACACACACACACTCACACACGTACAAACATATCCCAGGAGCTAATCTGTACTCCTGCTAAGGCTGGCAATGGTGGGAGCAGAAAAGAGATCATTGTTGCTATTTCTTGGGTCTTCTGAGTTGACAGACCCTGGTCGTTTTACTGATTTCACCCTGGGGGAGTGCGGGCTTGGAGCTCCCTAGTCTGTAGTTTGCTGCCCAGCGCCCTGCGCTCTATTTGGTCCACTCTACCCTTTCTCCCCAATACACAGTCACCATTAAGAAGTAAGAATCTCCACATATTGCACTGAATTTTCAAATTTGAACAAAGTTTAAGAACACAGAGAGAAATTGAATTATTGTGAAGAAGATAGTGAGAAAATTTTGTTTATCTTTTTTGTAGCTTCCAAAATGTTCAAGTATAGTCTATAAAAGCTTAATATTTTTTTTATATTAAGAAAATTAAATAACCCCTTATTACTCCTTCTTGCCCATGAACACCTCTGCCCCAGCTTCTGTCACACTGGGCTCACCCGACAGCATGCCTGTTCCCCTGGTTTGGAGACTTCTTTCACACTCATCACTGTCATCTATGCTCACCACATACCTGAGGCCATGGTAGCCCTTCACATGTCAAATCAGGGGATTTTTCTCCAGTGAGCCTGAGGGATGCATTTTTTTTTTTCTTTTAATAGAAACTTCTCCCATCTGTCCTCTCAAGTCACAGCCTTTATGGATGCTGTAACAAGTGGGTGTGAATGATAGAAAGAGGCTGTTTCCATAACAGTCCCTGAGCTGCCATACACCTAACAGAGTGGTGGATGGTACTGGCACTAATATTTCCTGGGTGGTGTTAGAAGATCCAGGCTGAAAGGAGAAGCTGGACAATTTGGCAAGACACAGATCAAACCAGGAATGACAGCAAGTCCCTCTCATTGTTTCAATGTCAAGACTCAGCCACCACCGTCCTCCTCAGCATCCTTATGCAGGACAGTTGAAATACTGACCAGATAAAGCTGAGGAGGCAGAAAACAGTCATGAGAGCCAAGCCTCCAGAGCCCTGCTAGATACCCCAGGCATGAGTCCCCAACCACTCACCTGGGGGGGGAACCCTCCTACCAAACCGCAGAAATATGGTGACCCCTCCTCTCTCTGGGGTCAAAACACTATGGGCTACTCCCCACATAAACAAGGTAGTAATGTTTCCATTTTACACAGAAAAAAATGAACGTCATGAGCTGTTATATTCTGATTAGACCTATTTGTTCAGAGTTATTTAATTAATATTCAATTTCTAGGATTTACATCAAATCCCAGGAAACCCTCAGAATGATCACTTGGGGAATCTTGACTCCACAGAACAAACACCAGTCTCAAACATTTCCATAACTAATTCTTGATCAAATGCATCCAACTTTGTTCTCCAATACCCACCGAAGTGGTTTAGAGTCCCCCGTCCTTCCTGCTGTGCCCTCCCCTGACCCTCTGGATGCAACTGCCTTCAGTCATCTTGACTCCCCCCAGTATGGGAATCCGGCAACTTTGGAACCTTAACCTTAGTTCCGTCATCCGTGGCCTCAGATATGTGGCCAAGCCACTGTGAATCTTTTCACTGGCAGGTGAAACAATCTAAGGAGTCATGTCTTGGTGGAAGATCAAGCACTCTGGTGCACAGAAAAGCTCGTAAATCCCCTTGCACAGGAAAGAAGCAGAAGTATGTACATCATAAGTCCCCCACAGAGCAGACACGCTCATCAAATACAGAGGAAGTTTAATTTGGGGTGAAATTTAGTTGACACCTTCAGAGACATTGGTGAAATACTACATAGATTTCTGCCTTACTAAATATTATTGGCAGAAACAGTCTTCATTTCATAAATTTTGTACAGGAGAGTATTTGTCTTTAAGGAAAAAAATTAAACTAATTACATTCTTCTGAACAAATTTATGTGCCCACTCAAAGCATATTCTGACATTTACTTGATGCTCTCCATTTCAGCCTGCTCATCTCCAGGTTTCCCATTTTCCCAGAAGGGTGTGCTTCCTCTGAGTACAAGTGCCACCTACTCTCTTGTCTTCATAAGATAGCTCAGGCCTGAACCATAAGTTCAGCCCTTGAAATAAACACCTCAGATGATCTGATGGCCACAGGAGAATGAGAAGCTGTCGCTAATGTGGTGAGAACTTGGGTTCCCTCCCCAACTAATCTTCTGCCAAGTCTCCCCCTGGCTGAGCGTTATCATCCTAAATGATGTCTGTGGGCAGGAGCTGATGTGAAAGAAAAGAGGGTGTCCAGAGGCCCAGCACCGCCCCATCCTCTCCCCCAGCAGCTCTAATTCTGGGCCTGGCTTCTTTTTTTGTTTGTTTTACCATGAGTACTGTTTCCAGCCATCCTAGGACTTCCTTTAGAGTAGTTCTTGAAAGATTCCCCAACCACCATTGGCCTCACTTGTCACTGCTATACTTCCCTTCTGAAACTAAATTCAGTTCTTTCAGAAAGATTGAGTCCAGGGACTTCCCTGGTGGTGCAGTGGTTAAGAATCCACCGGCCAATGCAGGGGACACAGGTTTGATCTCTGAACTGGGAAGATCCCACACGCCACAGAGCAGTGAAGCCTGTGCACCCCGACTGCCAGGGTCCAGCCTCAGCAGGATCCAGGGGGTACCCTCAGGATGAATGGCATGGGTGAGAGAAGACACATGAGACCAGCCTTGATAGGGCCAAGTCTGTGAGGGGGAGAGAGAGAGAGAGACCAGACGGGGGGTGCAGCCGAGTCTGGCAGGGCCTGGCAATCTTTATTTTTTACCGTGGCTTTTATACCCTAAGTTAGTACATCTCTAAGGGGAAGGTAGTTTAACATTACATCAGCTTGTTCTTTATGAAACCAGGGTGTTTTCTGCATACTTCTTTGTTTCTGAGGGTCTTGTACATTATCTTCTGGCCTTGGGGCCCATTAACATTTTATGCAGGTCAGGTGAATGTAAACCTATTTTCCATTTCTGTGGTGACCTTAACTGAAAGGTAGCAGTCTCATAGGGCAGCAGTACAGAATAGAAGTATAACCTTGTTAACATAAAAATTAATCCTTCTGCAGAAGTTGTCAGCTGAGTTTATCTAAGAAGTTTACCCCACACTGACTCTGTGACTTTGGTGAGGCAGGCAGCCTCTGCCTAGCACTCCTGGGTGACAATTAACAACCATCTCATTGTTACCACACTAGGGCTAAGCTCTTATTTTTCTACATCTGTAACTATATTAACAATGGTTTGTATAACACAACCTTAGCACCTTAAGAGCAAAACACAGCAAGCAAATGTTAACCCAACAGCCACTTTTAGAATGATTTTTCTTGTGTTTTCTAATAGGGCTTCCTCACCCCCCGAAGGGCTCTATGTCTATTAGGGCCTTTGTATGATCAGGTTCTTTATGTTACTTTGTGATTAGGGTATTATAAGCAATCATGCAGATTAGTACCAAGGACATAAATGCATTTGCCATACAAACTAAAATGCCAGCAAAGGAGTTTAAATTAAAACACTCCTTTCACCCTGGATAATCTCATAAAATACCACCACCCAGGAAACTTATTGATTAAAGTTTTAAATCAATTCTTATTTGGGAAGAGATTGGGGAAGGCCTTCTGCCTGTGTCACAGAAATTAGGGAGTAGTCTATTGAAGCAAGCATCAGAAAGACAGATATCATCTTTAAGGTGAATGCCGGGGGCAGCTTTTCGGAATCCCTGAAAACCTGATCTGCCTTGCCTGTCAGGTTTTCTCCCTCATGGCCTTGTCATGGGTGGGATCTCATGTGCCGGATCCCGGCACCCGACTACTGAAGTGTGCACACCCTGGAGCAGGCGCTCCACACCCAGAGAAGCCACCACAGAGAGAAGCCGGGCACCGCAGTGAAGAGGCGCCTCTGCAGGCCATGAAGGCCACACTGCCGAAAGCTGGTGTGCAGCAGTGACGGCCCAGAGCACCCAAAAGAAATTAACTAGTTAAATTTTTAAAAGACTGAGTCCAGAAAAAAAAAAAAAAAAATTAATGACATTTCATTTCTCTTTATTTTCATTCTTCTGCTGACATTCTGTTCTTGATTCTGTTAGATATTTAGAATGCTTACAAAACTCCAGGTCACAGAAAAGGAGGAATTCCCAGTTAGAGTTCAGCGTCTCAGGGAACAGGTACACATCTCTTCTGCTGAACAGTCCAAGGAGATGTGAGGGTAGCAATGAACCAAAACCATCAGCAAACCCCAAGAGGAGAGCAGCCCATGGAGCCCAGAGCAGCTGTCTGTAGGCTCACCCCGGGGGCAGCAGAGGGCCCGCAGGCTGGCTGGGCTTCCTGAGCCCCAGACTGTGGGGAAGGCTGTGGTCTTTCAGTGATGGTTCAGACTCCCCACCAGGAAAACCAGGCCTGACCTCAGCATCTCTGACTCAGTACATACCTTCAGGACCCACCCCAAGTCTGCCCTCTCCTCCTCTCTCTCAGGCAGAACGAATCGACTGCAGGCAGTGCGGGCTAGGCCACTGATCATCCTGGGTGCTAAGGCCAGGGATGGGCACATAGCTCACCACTTGTGATTCTCAGGATCATAAGAACTTGCCTACTTCCTCATTCAGGGTGAGGAACAGCAGTGGCTGTGACAGGCAGGACTTCCCAGTAAGGCAGAGGGACAGGCTGAGTCAAGGAGAAATGACAGGAGCCTGTCTGTGTGGGAAGCTGACCAGGGCGGCGTGACCAGCCCCTCTGTTCAGGGGCAGGCGGACGCTCTTGTTGCCAGAAGCAAACACAAATCAGCCAGGGTCCCAGGGCTGTGACTCACAGCAGGTAATGACTCCAGGTTCTTCGTCCTTGTACCAGGCGGGCACTTGTGAATTGGGGATTGCCACGGAGAGCCAAGACAGGTGGACGGTCAGCCCATGGAGCCTGCAGACCTTGACACCCACTGGGGCGAACACAGAGAGAAGGGCTGACAGGTCACCAACTCTCACTGAGGGGAGGCGGCAGGAAGCTTGGCCTGAGTCTCATTCCTAGGACCTACCTACAAGGTTAAAGACTGACCTGACCATTACTAGATTATTCTTAACAGAAGCCCAGCGTTCCTACTATACCCAGTTTCTAATGGGCCAAGGTGAAGATGGAAGAAGATGTTGGCATCATTCCTTTTTGGATTCATTGATAAATTCATCCAATATTTACTGGACATTTTTATCACTAGTGATAAAGATCAAAATCTGTCTTTGAGAAGCTCATTCTCTGCTGGTAATACAGACAGTAACCCCCATCCAGGGCAGTGGAGAGTCCACTCGCCCCGCCCAGGAGTCTGGAAGCCCTGACAGTCTCATAGTGGAGGGGAGGCTCAGGTAAGTCTTTAAAAGTGAGACTTTTTTTTACCCGGAGGCAGAGGCAGCTAGTGTGAAGAACAAGAACATTTGTGAAAATGAACCTCATTTCCCCTCTTCTCCTCTCAGGTGCTCAGACCACATGGGACCCTGTGCATTTCCTTGAAATCTCCAAGCACTCTCTAGGCACAGAGCATTTCCCTTTTCTCTGTGATTCCCCTGAAACACACTTCTCTTCCAGGGATAGATAGCTCACTCCTTCATTGGCTTCAGGCCTTTACTGAAATGCTTCCTCCTTCGGGAGAGTTTCCACACCACACATGGAAAACATCAGCTCTATCTTCCTCTGTCTACTGTCCTGCTCTCTCGCTCTCTCTCTCATTTTTTGTATCTCTGACAGCCTCTAGGGATGGGGCTGTGGGTGGAAGGAGATGTGGGGAGAGGGTAGGGTGGTATCTTCTCCCCACAGGCTTTGCTGGAAAAGAAACTGTTTTTCTTCAGAGACAAGGCATGAATATAAACTGCAGGTAAATTGAAACTTAAATTGAAGATATTACTAAATTGAACAATAAATGTGAAAGCAAAAAACATGAAACCTTTTGGAGCATACATAACAGAATGCTATTATGATGTGTGGGGGATGAAGAACTTCTTTAAAAAGCCAAACAAACTGGTGAGCAAAAGATGGATAAATATGACCATATTACAAGTAACAACTGCTGCTCATCAAAAGATATCATAAAATGAGGAAAACAAAAACCGGGGAGTGGAAAGTGACATGTGCAACAAGTGTAAAGACCTTTCACCAGTAAACGTTTCTAAAAAGTAGAAGTCAAAAACACATTAACAGGCATTGCATGGAAGGTGAAACATGGAAGTCCAATGAACATTTAAAATGTGATCAATTTCATTTGTGATAAATTAAATACTAATTAAAATTGCAACCAAACACCATCTCACAGCTCACAGTTGAGCAAACATTTATGAGTGACTATGAAAAAGCTGGCTCAGATGTGGAGCAGAAGAAGTTGTCATTCATTGTCAATCAGAATATCAACTGTAGTGACATAGCATAGCTGGACAAGTGAACACCCTCAGTTTCATTAATTCCCATCCATCTCATAAAATAGATACGTGTGAAACATATTCTTAACAGCAGAGAGCTGTAAACAATTCCAATATCCAGCAACAATAGAATGGATAGATTTTGGTACATTTAAAGTATGGGCTACTATAGAGCAGTAAAAGTAATTCAATAGCTTGCATACGAATGAATGAACCTCAGAAACCGATACCACACACAAAAGAAATATTATGTCACAAAAGGATAATCACTGTGATTCTACTTACATAAAGGGCCAAAAGAGGAAAAGCCTGTGTACTGTTTAGGAACTCATGTGCATTTGCAAATCTCAAATTAAAGGCAGGGAGTGTCATAGAATTGAGATATACAGAAAAATTAGAATCTTTTTTAATGAGAGTGGGTGTTGAGAACATGAGAATCTGCTTCACTATTATTCTGCAAATTATGTACTTTTATTACCTACAAGGCTTTCTTTGTATAATCTATTCCTCAGTAAGATTTATGCCACACATCAAAATAAATTCCAAGTGGCATTTAATATAAAATTTGATACCATTAACCTTAAGAATAAAGTATAAATATGTATGCAATCTTGAGATGGGGAAGACCTTGATAATAAAATATAAATATATATGCAAGCTTGAGATAGGGAAGACCTTGATTAACTCTGATGGACTGGGTTTTGTCCCCCCAGGTAGATGTGTTGAAGTTCTAACCTGCAGAGACTCAGAATGTGACTGTATTTGCAGACGGAGTTTTTAAAGAGATAAATAAATTGAGGCCTTTAAGTTGTGCCCTAATCCAATATGACTCTTGTCCCTGTAAGAAAAGGAAGTTGAACACAGAAAGAAACCCCAGGGATGGGTGTACACAGAGGAAGGATGAAGTGAGGACACAGAGGAAGTGGTTGTCTGCAAGTCAAGAAGCAAGTCCTCAGGAGAATCAACCCCAACCACACTATGATCTTGGATGTCCAGCCTCTGGAGCTGTAAGAAAGCAAATGTCTGCCATTCAAGCTTCTGGGGATATGCTACTTGGTCATGGCAGCCCCAGAAAACTGATATATAAGCATTACATTGAATGCCAAACTACATAGAAAAGTCTTCATGGGTTTTACTACAACCTTGCTAAACTCTTACATGTCAAAAAATAAAAGGAAAATTACAAATTCAAAACTATAATACATTTGACAAAAGCTTGACATTACCAATACATAGCTCCTACAAGTATGTAATAAAACAAGTAATCTAGCAAAAAGTTTGGCAAGACCCATAAGCTGAAATGTTCATATAAAGAAATACAAATGTTTGTTAAAAAAACAGAAAAAAAAAGTCAACTTCCTTCAACAAGTTAAGGTTGAGATATTATTTTGTATTCCATTAAGAGAAAAGAGCCTCATAAAATAATAGCATACAGATTTAACAAAGATTGTAGCTATCATCCTCAGCAGATCTAAGTATTCAATATTCCTTCTTGTTTCGTCCTTTGACGTTACATATAGATCAAAGAGCTGTAAAAATGATTTATGTTTGGCATGGAAATTTTAAGCCTCACTTCTGGGGATTTATACCAAGTAATTAGGTAAATATTTTGACTATTAGAATACATACTCTAAAATGAGAAATAATCTTTATTCTCAACATAAGGATTTTGTTAAACAAAGTATAGCAACTTTCACACCATGGAAATGTTTAAATTGGAAAGGACATAAATCAAAATATGAAGCAAGATCATCTTTGATAGATTTTCTGAGCTGTATGCAGGTAAATTTAAATGTCATCTTTCATAATTACCAATATTTTTCAAAGTTTGCTATGATAAAATATAGATTGCTTTGATAATAATGTGGTGGTGGTTTAGTCGCTAAGTTGTGTCTGACTCTTTGTGAACCCAGGGACTGTAGCCCTCCAGGCTCCTCTGTCCATGGATATCCCAGGCAAGAACACTGGAGTGGGTTGCCATCTCCTTCTGCAGGGGATCTTCCTGACTCAGGGATGGAACCCATATCTCCTGCACTGCAGGCAGATTTATTACAGCTGAGCCTCCAGGGAAGCCCAAGAAGTCTATAAAGTCACTTCAAAAGCAACATGAAAGCAACTGCTGAGGGGTCTGAGTAGACTGGGAAGTGGACCTCCAGGGGGTCTGAGGCCAGGACAGGGCCATCTGCATCTGAACCGTGGTCACTCTCATTTGCTCTGCAACCTTGGCTGGGTTTCTGAAAGTACTGAAGTCTGAGTTTCGTCAGCTGCCTCAGAACCTTGTTTCTGGAACTCAAAGGGCTCAGTGTGGGCACAGAGAAAGGCTGCTTCTCACCAACTCCTCCAACCTTGTACAGTGAGAAGTAGATTTTTAAAGTTGAGAGTAATAAGGTCTTTTTGAATCAGGGGGGATGCAAAAGTGAAACAGGCCAGAGAAATGGAAAATCCAAAGGAGGACTAGAATCCAAAGGAAGCTAAGCATGATCACCCTGTGCTCAGTATCATGAGTCATTCCCTGGGATTTGGGGGGTTGCTAGCTACCCTCACTATGCGAGGAAACCTTCACTCTGCTAGCTACCCTCACAGATGTGACGAACAGACTCATTGGAAAAGACCCCAATGCTGGGAAAGATTGAAGGCAGGAGAAGGCGATGACAGGCAATGAGGTGATTCAGTGGCATCACCGACTCCATGGACATGAGTGTGAGTAAGCTCCAGGAGTTGGTGATGGACAGGGAGGCCTGGTGTCCATAGGGTCACAGAGAGTTGGACATGACTGAGTGACTGAACCAAACTGAGCTACCCTCATATAAGTGCCAATATATGTCTTACCTCATGTAATTTCCCACACAGCTCTATGATGCAATAGGATTGTCATTTCTGCTCTAGAAGTAAAGAAACAGGTGATTAAAGACAGTAGGTGTCCTGTCCAAAATCACACAAGTAGACAGGGTAGCGATAGGATGTGGAAGTTTGTGTAATTCAGAGCCAGCTTGTGTCCATCCGCCCAGCATCCCTGTTTCTAAATGCATTCGCCCCGACTCACACAAGCACAGGCTTGGGGGCTGAAAATGACCGGCTTCTTACTTCAGCATTTGACAACATATTGCTGTCACTTTCAACTAGGTATCAGAAGGAAGAGAAAGATGGAAAACTAACTACATGGAACATGTTGTGATATCAGGTCATTTTTCTCCTGGTTAATGTTGTCTTCTTCCAGTGGCGATTCCCTTGGTTCTGCATGCTCATCTTTGTCGGACGGTGCTTGGCTGGCGGTCAAGATGGAGGTGCAAGGCCCCAGGAGCCCCCTTGGGCATCACCCTCTCAGCTCAGCTGTCTCCAGAGCATCTCCAGATCTAAGTGAGATCATTAAAACACAGCCCTGCCACTGTTTCCCTGAGGCGCCTCTGCCTGCAGTCCTTTCCGGCCCACAGGGAGGGCCTTTCCTATTTACCCACATCTTCCCTTCCCTCTCTCTCAGGAGAGTGGCTTCTGAATTGCTTTTCAGAGGATACATATTATCGATTTACCTTTCCTCATTCTAACTCCCTGATACAAAGAAATTCTTCCTACCACTAGGGAGGCCATGTATCTTTTTAAAAGATACATTTTTTAAAGAAAAAGTGTTAAATTTTGAAGAAATTCTTCCTACCAGTAGGGGCCCATGTATCTTTAGAAAGATACATTTCCCTGCCTGCTCATTTCTTATTGCTGGTATAACAAACCAGCACAAGCTCCTTTTCTCATCCCTATGAAGAGGTCCAATATGGATCTCGCTGTGTGGGCATCGAGGCGTCGGCGGGGCTGCGTTCCTTCTGGAGGATCGGGGTCTGTTCTTTCTAGGGGTCACCGCACTGCTCACTTGTGGGCCCAGCAATCACTTCAGGCCCGCTGTGGCTCGTGTCTGCACGTCTCCTTCGCCAGCTGTGACCCTCCTGACTCCCGCTCTGACTTCTGAGCACCCTTGGGGCCACACTGCACCCACACCAGTAACCCAGAAGGGCCTCCCCAGGTGTAGGTCCTTTCTGTAACCACACCCACACACGTCCCTTTTGCCATGTGAGCTAACACAGTCACAGGTTCTGGGGATTAGGACCCGGACATCTTTTGGGGGGAGGGAGCTGTTGATCACACTATTCTTTCTGCACAACTTGAAAGAAAATTACTTTAAATAATTACAAAGTAACTTCACAACAGCTCAGAGTATAATCAACTACTAAAATATGATATACAGATAATAAAACAATTGGGTCACAATGCAGGTCAGAATAAACCGGCCTAGAAGAATGCTTTCCTAATTTTTCACCAGCAAGAAATACATTATCAGACTGTATTTGGGTGACACCTGTCAGGGCCGTGTCCTGAAGCATGAGGTCGGGGAGGGTGTGTGGGGTGCGCACAGACAGGGCTGAGCCCGGAGAGGTGCCGGTGACCGCAGGCCCAGAATCCACTGGACAGCGAGGCCTGCCGAGGGTTCAGGCAGGAGGACCCCAGACACTAGGGCGGGAGCTGGGTGGGCAGGATGTGGCTGCGGGTGTGGGGGTCCCTGAGATGCTGAGGCTTCTCACCACCTATTTGTGCAAGTGCCCCACCGTCTTTAACTCTTAGTTACCGCGTGATGTCCTGATCTGTAGCGTCCATTCAACACAAAAGCACAACGTTTTAACAGCAGCCTGGCAGGGACTGCAGAGGGCGGTCCGGGCCGCTGAGATCAAGAAGCTCCTGAGAAAAGGAGCACCGGCGCTGAGCCCGGAGCCCAGGGACTCCTCCCGCCCCGCCCCTCGGTGATCCCCAGCCCCGGAGCTTCCCGCTGGGGTCCTCTGCGGGGGAGGCCCGGGGGCCTGCACGTCTGAGCCCTGGGCCCCGCGACCGAGCTCGGGGACAGGCCGCGCACCGGTTCTCCCGGTCCTCCTCCCGCACGTTCCCGCGGAGGCGGCCGAGGCCCCAGGTCGGGCCCGGGGAGGCGAGCGGGCGGGGGACACGCGGCCCCGTCGGTGGCCGCGTGCGGGGAGCGGGTGCAGTTTCTCCCCGCGGGGCCAAGCCCGTTCGATCGGAAGTCCTTAGCCCGGCAGAGGAGCCGCTGTGCCGCCGGCGGGGCCCCCGGTGTCCTCCTTCCCGGCCCGCGGGGGATTGGGACCGTCTCCGGGGCCCGGAGGCCGCCCGGCTCTCTCCTCGCCGCCTCCCGGCTGCTTGGGGCGCTCCCGGCTGCCAGGTTCCCGCGCCCGCTGCGCCGGCCAGGGACCCGGAGCTCCTGCAGGGATGGCACTCCGGATCGCGCCCGGCCCCGGGCCCTCCGTGCGAGTCGCCTGCCCGGCGGCGAAAGCAGGGCTATGTCTTGCTCATGGTCCTTTGCTGGCACCTGACATGAGTTGATTCTCAGTCACTATTGAATGGATGATTGAAGGATGAGTGACAGGGGTGTGCTGGAAAGGGCCTGGCTCTGCGATGATCTGGAGATGCCACACATCTTTGGAGGATTTGGAGATTCACCTAGGTAATCTCTAACATCCATCAGCTCTGACATGTATTAATCTTTGGGCTTACCCCCAAGCCTGTTCCATTTGCTCCTGGATATTTGGTTGAACATTGGTTGTACTCAGTGACTTGAGATTCAAGATTAGGCTGTGGATAAAAAAGTTAAAAGGGACAGCAGTTTGGTTGCAGATAAGTACACACATAAAATAATCTACATAATTTCTGTGATCTTCTTTAAGTTACACAATTCAGAGAATAGCCACCACAATCACATAGTCATGCACTTGGCCAGATACTGGGTACTAAATTACCATAGCCAAAGAACCAAGTGTTATCTCTGAAGGTCTGGGAACTAGCCACATTTGGCCAATGGAGACCTTAACTTATGGCAGTTTTTATCTTTTGCTAAGTATAGACACTGGAAAGGGATAGATGACCCTCCAAGGGGACTAATCAAGCAGGTTAAAACTTGTACTCTAGAAACACAAGGGATCCTCTCCATGGGAATGTCACTTTATTCAAAGCTTTCAACATCCTCTGAAATGGGGAACATACAGGGCAAAACTCTGCCAGCTATACTTGCAATTAAAATTTGCTTGTGGCTTTTTATATGAGTGGATTCTCCTTCATATCTGTCCGTAGATTCCAAGATCCCGATTAATGTTTCCTGAATTACAGAAGTCAGTTCTGCATCACCTAGGATTAGGGCAGATTCAAACCCACTCTTGTGGTTTAATGTAAAAACAACCTTCTGTAAAGGCCTATAGAACACATGGTCAGCTGACTCTGTGGCTAAAATCTGCGGAAAGTCTCTTAGGGAGTAGTTTTCCTGCCAGATGTTGGATACTACAAGGGAAGAGTTTCAAGTCTGGACTTGTGTTTCCAAACAGTTGCTTTAATTAATGCAGTGTTTATCAAAGGTGATGTCCATTATCACCATTGTTGGAAACAGAGTCATTACTGAATGACCACACCCTTTTCTGATGTGGAGTGGAAATGCCCCAGAGCCACACACTGGGGCTGGGAGAATCTGCCCCATGACAGGCGGTGGGAGGAGATCACTTTCTTTTCTCACCGAGTTTACCTTCCACTGAATGATCATTCTCAGAGGCAGCCCCAAGACTCCACATGGAATGTCGAAAGGGTAACTGATCCAGGACCTCCTAAGACCTGCACTAGCCCTGCAGACCGACAGAAAAAGGGTGATCTAACTTACACGTGGCATCTTAAAATAAATAAATAAATAAATAAAAAACAGAGCACCAAGGTCATTAATACAGGACACAGATCAGTGGTTGCAAAAGGCGGGCTGTGGGGGTGTGAGGAGCGGGTGGAGGTGGTCAAGAGGAACAGACTTGCAATTATAGAAAAATAACTCATGGGATCATCATGTGTAGCATGACAACTATAGCTAATAATACTATTTTTTTTTTTTTGCTTTTTTTTTTATTTGTGCACTTAAAAGTTCCTAAAAGAGTGTATTTAAAAAGTCTTCATCACACACACAAAAGTTGTAGCTTTGTAAGATGATGGATATGAGATGGACTTATGGTGATCATTTCAGAATATATACAGATAAGGAATCATTATGTTGCACACAGAAAGCTAATATAAAGATAAAAGTCAAGTATGCATCAATTAATAAAAACAAGAAAACGGTGGAAGGACGATTGCGCTCTCACAATTGCTGAGAAAGATAAAGCATTGAGCTTTGCATCAGAGTCTGCAGTCTTCCTTCCTCTCATCAATGGGAAGGGTACGTACAGACTTGGATACAGCAGATGGGATAGGCCTGGGGTTCTGCATTTCTCATAAGCTCCTAGGAAATGATAATTCCTGCAGATTCCTGGCTGCACTTTGACTAGCAAGGTGTTAAATCTCCTGAGGGTGGAGATTAACTGGGCTGGTTTCTAAGGGATCCAGTTACAATTATGATGAGTACAGAACAGGGGCTTTTTTGGCCTTCATTCCTGACAGTGTGAACAGCTGCGGGGTGAGCTGAGGTGGCGATTCTGTGTGCAGAGAAGAGGAAGATGACAACTTTCATCGGTCTAGAAATGATGTGGTTTCATGTTCATATACCAACATCTGCAGACAGGTGGAGCCCACTAGCAAAACCTTCAGAAATAAAGGCTAAAATAACACTATGATTTTTTTAAATTATTATTTTGGAATGCTATCCACAATAAATAAACTAGATTAAAACAAAATGATTTTATGCCACAGCTCAAGTGGTTCAATTACCTGGGAGTTTTTTTTCAAGTTTTATCTTTTTTTTTTTTTTTAATTGGATTGTGTCTAATCTTTTATTTATTTATTTTCAAGTTTTATCTTGAATTAATCTTGGAGGGCTCAGCAGGAACCCTTCTTAGAAGTGCCTGCAATTACATGAGGGCTTGACTGAGTGTGTCACTGCTTGTCCAAAGGTCTGGTGGCAAATAAAACATGAATGACATAGGAAGGACCCTTTACTACACTTGTTAAAATATGGCAGGGACTTCCCTGGGAAGCTCTAAGTTCTTGGTCCCCGTGAGGAGTAGAAAGTGAGCCTGCAGAAGACGCAGATGGGCCACAGGAGAGGAGCCAGCCGAGCTCCTCGCCCTCTCAGCTCCTCTGATAAAGGCTCTGTCTGACCCCCAAGACCCTCAGACACGCCTCCCGATGGCCGCAGGTCCTGAGAGGCCTGGTGTGGGCCCCGGTGCTCTTCTCTGACCTGGGGGAGGAAGCGGTGCGCTCAGGAGAGACCCTGGGCGTGGAGTGAGGACCCCGGGCTCGGGCTGGGCCACGCGCCGAGGGACAGCATCCCCGCGCTCCGCTGGGGTCAGCGTCCACGGGGGTAAGATGAGCGGCCCGGCCGCTCTGGGGTGTTTCTCACGGTCCCTTGATGCTTCAACAGTCCTTGGGCCCCAAGAAAGCTGGCAGATGTCGGAAGTGTGTGACCTCGGGCAGGACTCAGCGGTAAAGAATCTGCCTGCCAATGCAGGAGACAGGTCCGACCCAGGAAGCCCCCACACGCCGGAGCAGCTGAGGCCGCGCACCGCGACTGTCGCCGGTAGAGCGCGGAGCCGCGACTCCTGCGGCCCGTGCCTCCCGGAGCCTGTCTCTGCAGCAGGAGAAGCCGCGCGAAGAGAAGCCCGAGCCCCACCGCTGGAGAAAAGCCCCCACGGTAGTGAAGGCTCGGCACAGCCAAAATAAATGAACAAAAAAAATTATTTAAAGAGAAGAGGTGTGTGACCTCTGGGCCCTGAGCAGCCCCCTGGAGCCCGTGGGGAGGTTCTGGCCGAGGCCGTCTCCACAGACGAAGGTGCCGTGGGGCTCGGGGCGCAGCTGGCCAGTGACACCCCGAGAGGACTGCCCTCTTCCTGCCCACCTTCTCCACCAGCAGGCTGGCAGGGGGGCAAGTCCTGGAGCCTGTCCTCACTCCGAAGTCTGGGTGGCCTGTACACGGGGTCTGTGTGAAGCGGCACAGTGCATTTCCATCTGTCGGTCCCTTCTCTGTCCCTCCCCGGCTTGGAAGACCCGTGGAAGGCAGGGCTGGTGAGCTCTGCACACGGTGATCCTGGGCCCCCGAAGCCCCAGCAGCAGCAGACCCTGGGGAGTGACCGGGAGAGGGAGCCGGGCTGGGTGCACCGGAGAGCGAGGTGCTCTGCTTGGAGATGGAGAGACGGGGAGGGGGGCTTCCTAGAGTGAAAGCTGCTCCCCCACAGCATGGGCAGGGCCTGAGATGAGACCCAGATGGCCCTGCAGTCCTGACGGGGGAGCCGCAGGCCTCAGTCTCTGAGCAGGTGAGCAGTGAGCACCTCTGGGCCTGAGCGAGTCGTGGAGACTGGATTCCGGCCCTCAGGAAGCCCTGGGCCTCAGAGGGGCGTCAGGCAAGACATAAGTGCCCCAGCTTGTGCCAGGTGATCACCGAGAAAAGCCACACAGGGCCAGAGGAAAGGCAAGGAGTGACGGCACAGCCTGAGGGAGCCACAGGGAAGCAGCAGAGCGGTGGTTTCCAAGCCAAGGCCTCGGAGAAACGCAGCTCAGCAGCCAGGGACCCAGGGCCAGGGGCCAGCGGTAGGTGCAGCAGAGAGAGGAAGACCCCCTAAAACAGCAGATGTGAAGGCAGAGTGTTCATCTAAACTCCTGGATGATGTCAGAGGCGGCGTGGACTGCGAGGTGGACACAGCGGGTGAAGGCTGGACCAAGGAAGGGGGCAGGGGAGAGAGTGAAAGACCGTCAGAGCCTGGCTGTGGATGCCACTCTCCTTCCAAGGGAGATACGAGTCACTCAGATGCTGTGAGTAGAGAACCAGTTAAAGCAGATGAGTTATCACAGGGAGAAAGATAACGGGAGGCAGAGAGGCTGCAGCCAGAGGGTGGTCAGGAGCCCAGCAAAACCACTGGTGAGAGGAGCCCAGACTGAACTCAGGAGGCAGAGACCTGGAGGGAGGAAGCCCTTCAGAGCAGTCCTGGAGGAGGAGAAGGAGGAGGCAGGACAGCAGGAGCATGGAGAGCAGCTCCTACAGATGCTGAGGACCCTCGTTGTTTGGGGATGAAGGGAAGCTCAGAGAAGTCAGTCCCTGCAAGAGGAAAGACTTGAGCTCTAATCTCTGTCCAGTGTTTCCCAGATGCTACTCTCCATCAGTTCCCTAACGAAGGCTGTGTTTTAAAACTAACATGAATTACATTACTGTAACCCAGTTATCATCATCACAAAAGCTTTGAAAGTGTTTAAAAGCTTGATCATTAAAAATTGAAATAAACAAGTGACCAAACTGAGCTAAAATAATGGGCAAATGACTTTACCATTATTCACAATAATCAAGTTGCCCATTGACAGATGAATGCAGAAAGATAAGGTGTATACACCCATATTCCCTGATAGCTCAGTTGGTAAAGAATCCACCTGCAATCTAGGAGACCTGGGTTCAATTCGTGCCTTGGGAAGATCCCCTGGAGAAGGAAACAGCTATCCATTCCAGTATTCTGGCCTGGAGCATTCCATGAGCTATATACTCCATGGGGTCTCAAAGAGTTGGATACGTCTGAGTGACTTTCACTTCATTTCACTTCATACGCACATATACTGAAATATTATTCAGGTTTCAAAAGAAGTCAATCCTGCTCTTTGCAGGGACATGTATGAACCAGGAAGGACATTATGCTAAGTGAACAAAGCCAGAGGCAGAAAGAGAAATCCTGTGTAATGTCACCTATACAATGAATAAAATAGTCAAACTCATCAATGCAGAGAGTAGAATTGTGGTTGCTTGGAGAAGGAGAAGGAAAATGGGGAGCTGCTGCTCACCAGGTAAGACATTTCAGTTCTGCAAGATACACACCTTCTGGAGATGTGCTGTATATACTTTGTCTATAACTAATGAGATTATGTTGTTGTGTAGTCACTCAGTCATGTCCGACTGTGACCCCGTGGACCATAGCCCACCAGGATCCTCTGTTATGGGATTTCCCAGGCAAAAATACTGGGTTGGGTTGCCACTTCCTTCTCCAGGGTGTCTTCCCAATCCAGGGACTGAACTGAAGTCTCCTGTACCGGCAGGCAGATTCTTCACCTCTGACCACCAGGGAAGCCCCAATGACACTATGTTCTACACTTAGAAATTTGTTCAGAGTGTAGATCTCACTAGACTACTGTTGAATGTTCTCACTACAACTTAAATAGAATATCCACAGAAGATCTGAAAGGACTTACTTCAACAGACATTTCTCTAAGGAGATATACAAATGGCCAACAAGCACAGAGAAGAATGCTCAATGCAAATAAAACTTACAGTGAGATACCACTTCTTACCCATTAGGATAGCAATTATCAAAAGACAGAAATAAGATGTGTTGGTGAGAATGTAGGTGAAAATTGAATCTTGTGCAGAGTTGTTGACAATATAGTGTAGTACAGCCATTGTGGAAAACACCATGGCCAGTCCTTAAAAAATTGGAACTAAAGTTACCACATGATCCAGGAATTCCACCTCTGGGTGTATATTCAAAAGAACTGAAAGCAGAAGTTTGAACAGATGTTTGTGCAGCAAGGTTCATAGCTGCATGATGCACAATAGCCCACAGGTGGAAGGAACCCAAGTGTCCAGTAACAGATGACTGGGTAAACAGAATGTGGAGTATGCATAACCTGGAATATTGTTCAGACTGAAAACATAAAGGGAACCTTGTCCCAGGCTACAGCGTGGATGAACTTTGAGGACATCATGCTAAATGAAATAAGCCAGACACAAAAGGGCAAACACTTCACGTTCATTTATAAAAGGTACCCAGGGAGTGAAACTCTCTCAGTCGTGTCTGACTCTGAGACCCCATGGCCTGAATTCTCCAGGCCAGAATACTGGAGTGGGTAGCCTTTCCCTTTTCCAGGCGAGCTTCCTAACCCAGGCTCGAACCCACATCAGCCGCATTGCAGGGGGATTCTTTACTAGCTGAGCCACAAGGGAAGCCCATGAGGTACCTAGAGTACTTAATGACTCGAAGTAGTCAAATTCATAGACACAGAAAGTGGAATAGTGGTGGGCAGAGGCTGGGAATAGGGAAATGGGGACTGGTTCAGTGGGTGCAGAGTTTGAGTTTTGTAAGAAGAGTTCTGGAGCTGGGTTACACAATAATGTGAATGCACAGGTCACTGCTGAACTGGCCACTTAAAGTGGCTAAGAGGCTAAATTTTAGGTTATGTGTATTTTATCTCAATTTTAATATATAAATAATTATTTATTTATCTTGTTCCATGTCCAGTTCTAACTGTTGTTTCCTGACCTGCATACAGGTTTCTCAAGAGACAGGTCAGATGGTTCGGTATTCCCATCTCTTTAAGAATTTTCCAGTTTACTGTGATCCACACAGTCAAAGGCTTTGGCGTAGTCAATAAAGCAGAAACATGTTTTTCTGGAACTCTCTTGCTTTTTTGATAATCGTGGATGTTGGCAACTTGATCTTTGGTTCCTCTGCCTTTTCTGAATCCAGCTTGAATATCCGGAAGTTCATGGTTCCTGTTCTATTGAAACCTGGCTTGGAGAATTTTGAGCATTACTTTGCTAGTGAGCGAGATGAGTGCAATTGTGTGGTAGTTTGAGCATTCTTTGGCATTGCCATTTTTGGGATTGGAATGAAAATGGACCTTTTCCAGTCCTGTGGTCACTGCTGAATTTTCCAAATTTGCTGGCATGTTGAGTGCAGCACTTTCACAGCATCATCTTTTAGGATTTGAAATAGCTCAACTGGAATTCCATCACCTCCACTAGTTTTGTTCATGGTGATGCTTCCTAAGGCCCACTTGACTTCACATTTCAGAATATATGGCTCTAGGTGAGTGATCACACCATCGTGATTATCTGTGTCGTGAAGATCTTTTTTGTACAGTTCTTTGTACTCTTGCCACCTCTTCTTAGTATCTTCTGCTTCTGTTAGGTCCATACCATTTCTGTCCTTTATTGAGCCCATCTTTGCATGAAATGTTCCCTTGGTATCTCTAATTTTCTTGAAGAGATCTCTAGTCTTTCCCATTCCATTGCACCAAGGGCAACTCATACTTAAATATTTCTAAACACATTCATCATATCTTTTAAAATCTTTTGGATAGCTTTAATCTTTGACATTTTCCAGCTTTACTGTTGGGAATCAGTGTGACTTTTCCTTTCAGAGAGCATTGTTTGATATGCTTGGTCTTTTCCCACAGATGTTTTCCCCAGGGTTAATTAGTAGAATCAGAGAGTGAGTCACCTTTTTCATCAGATGAAATGTGGATAAGAAAGAAATTTGTTTTACAATTAATATTTGTACACAGATTGTAGAGTCCTAGTCACCAAGCTTCTCACTTCTTTCCAACTCAGCATGCAATAGACTCTTGTTCTAGCCATCCAGCTCCCAGGGACAGCCATGCCCGTGAATTCTGGCCAAGCTAAATTGAGTAGAAGTTCCATTGGCTCTGAACAGGCCTGGTCTGAAAATGTCCCACAAAGCATCCTTTTCCCTTTCTAACTGAGCAGAATAGACCCACTGCCAGGGCCAGCTTTAAAACCACCGGTTGTTGATGACAAACCTATAACTCAAAGGTACCATGGCCCCTGAATCCTTTTGTTGAAAGAAAATCAACAAGCAGAGTCACTTGATATTTGAAAGCCTCTGTTCAAGTAAAGGTAAGATTTTATGATGTTCATGCAACTGATATTTTCTTGTTTATATGCTACAGTGAGTAACTTTAACTTACAGATTATGGAATAAAAAACTAAAAATTCTTTCAAATTCTGAAATAGAAAATAGTTTTTGAATATTTGAAAAGATAAAAAATACACTTGTTTATTTAAAAAACATTCAGCATGCTCTCTCAAGCATTGCTTTGGAATTTCAAGATGTACATTTGTGCCCACATGCTAAGTCACTTCAGTCATGTCCGATTATGTGTGACCCTATGGACTGTAGCCTGCCAGGTTCCTCTGTCCATGGGATTCTCCAGGCAAGAATACTGGAGTGGGTTACTGTGCCCTCCTCCAGGGGATCTTCCTGACCTAGGAATCAAACCCGTATATCTTACAACTCCTGCATTGGCAGGTGGGTTTTTTTTTTTTTTTTAACCAGTAGAGTCACCAAGATGTACATACACCAAGATGTATATACATCAAATATAATCCCATAATTTTGCTTTCAGACATTTTATAGTCAGTATAAAAATACAAAAGTGGCCACCACTCCTGCTTTGGATAATTGAAGTTGACGTGTGGTGGATATGGGTGGAGAGGCAGGAGGTGTGGCTCATCTTTGTTTCTGGGAACACTCTTAGTTCTGGCTTTTGACAACAGGATCTTTATAAGCAGCAGCTTTTGAAACATACTGGAAGATTGACCATATGGCTGGGTAGGTGGGAGATTTGTTTCTTTTGTTTGGTTGCTAAGTCATGTTCAAATCTCTGCGACCCTGTGGGCTGTAGCCTGCTAGGCTCCTCTGTCCATGGGATTTCCCAGGCAAGAATACTGGAGTGGGTTGCCAATTTCTTGTCCAGGGGGTCTTCCTGACCCAGGGATCGAACCTGCCTCTCCTGCACTGGCAGATCGATTCTTTACCACTGAGACACCAGGGAAACCCAGTAATTTTATCTTTGTAACTGTGTTGCTTGCAGTTATTTTTAGTTATTAGGTCATTAAAAACTCTGAATAATATTTCTCAATCCCAAGAGTATCTGATTGAAGACCAAGAAGAAACAGCTTCTATATACAGAATTTTCTAAATCCACCTGGAGCCAAGGAACTTCTCAGCCCAATCTGTGAAGCCTTAATCCACAATCTGTAGCAACCAACCCAGAAAGCCTGGTCACAACCCCTGCAGGGTTAAACCTCAATAGTCAGACTTTAATCACTGACTGACAGCTTCCTTATTTTTAATCATCCTTCCTATTTAGAACCAAAAGGGGGAAACCAAATATGTTCCTCAAACACACATAGAGGAGGCCCATCCTTTATCCAGTCCTCCCCCAGCTTTCCTGCATCACAATCTCTGATCACAATATGCTTCCTTTTTTTCTACCAGAAAACCAACCCATGCCTATGCCTGACTCTGGGAGATAGCAAAGGATAGAAAGGCCTGGTGACCTGCAGTCCATGGGATCGCAAAGAGTTGGACCCAACTTAGTGACTGAACAACAGCAACCACAATGCCTGAGTCTCTGCCGAACAAAAGGGGTGGTAACTGAGTCCTTCTCATTATGGAACAAGAGTGCAATAAACAGTGCTCGTTCTCTTTAGGTAATTTTTGTTTGCCTACAGATGTTAGAAGAGAGAACCAAATAAAAGTCAGGACAATATGTGCTGCTTGTGTTAAATCTTAAAAAAAAAAAAAAAGGAATCCTTTATCTATCACAATTTTTAAGTTGAAATCTAATTCACATAAAATTTATCCTGTAAAATACAACTGAATGATCTATCATCTGTTTACAAAGTGGTGCAACTATCACCACTACCTAAATCAGAGCATTTCATCTCCTCACAAGGAAAGCCACTATCCATTCAACAGTCACTTCCCCTTCCACCTTCCCCCAACTTCTGACAATTTGTGTGCTTTTTGTCCCTAATGATTTGCCTGTTCTGCATATTTAAAGTGCATGGGTTTGTACAACAGTGGCCATGTATGCAGAATTCTTACACTTGGTGTTATGTCTTTGAGACTCATGTATGGTTTAGCACGATTCATTTCTCTGTTTGACTTGAGAATTTTCCTTTCTAGGCCATTATAATACACACACACACACACACACACACACACACACAACCAAGTTCTTTTCTTTTTAATTGTGAAAAACTCACAGGATATAAAATTTCCATTATGGCAATGTTACGTGCTCAGTCCACGTCACTAAGAACTGTCTTTGTGCAGGGACCCTCTTTGCTGCACTGGCCCTGAGCCACCAGCTAGCACAGCACACCAGCCCAGCCACGACACCCCGTCTCGGGACCCTCCGTACCACCCACCCGACCAGGACTCCACACAGGCCTCCCCACGGCGGCCTAAAGAGAGAACTCCATGGGGGGTGGGCAGTGGTGGCAAAGGAGAGAGAGACCCAGGAGAAGGACAGGAGAGGCGGGTGGAAGAGCCTCCCATGCTGAGCTCCCAAGGCTCAGTCGCATGCTCGCCAGACCAGCCCTACTTAACTGCTGGGGTCAGCACCGGTCAGACTGGTGGGGAGGTGTGACCCTGGACGCCAGCAGCTTCAGCCAGACACCCGACAGTCTACACTGCAAACCTGCCAGGCCAGCTTCAGTCCCCGGGCCCGTTGCAGAGCCCCAGAGCCCCAGCCTCATGTGGGGGCTATGCCAGCCACACCCTCCAGAGCTCCACATCCCCAGCTCTCAGGAGAGTCCCCTGAGCTCCCAGGAGGTCGTGTCCACTCAGGATGTATGACAAGCGGCGTTAGGCTGGGACCAGTTGGACATGGCCACAGTGAGACCAAGTTTCTCTGTATCTCTTCTGCTCCTGAAGCGCCCACTCTCTGACTCGCTCATACCTTGCTTTGTCCAGGCGTCCCCCCAAATACAGCCAGGCTGCAGGGAGGGGTTTCAGGGCAGAGCAAGAGCTGCAGTGTCTCATGGTGAGCAGGGCTGGCCACAACTCACCCTCGACTCTGAGAGAGCATCACTGTGGGTCAGAAACTGACCCTCTGAAGGCACAGGTGACTGCTCCTGGATCACACAGGGGCCTTAGAACTTAGGTTTGTCTTGTGACCTCTACAGCTGTCTCTAAAGGATGGACCATCTAGCAAGGAGACAAACTGACCCCTCGTAATCACAGTCAGATTGGTTAAGGACCAAGTGGGTGTGGTGGGGCTGTGGGAATGGGGATGGGACCTGCCTGCTTCCATTGGTTTCCCACCCCCCACTCCCCTGACCTTCTCCTTCTCAATATCCTACCCTGTATTGGGCTTTCTTGGCCCAGACACAGCAGAAGTGATCATTCAGTTACTCAATATTCAGTGGAATAGTCATGAAGTGACATCAAGTGTAAAAAGAAATAAAACTGAAAATAAAATCCATCCAGAGAGGTAATATTTTAGATGAGGTTAGTGTCAGAGAAGACCCTTGGGCTCTGGGTAAAGTCTCCCTGAAACTCTGGCCCTGAACAGGGAGGGAGAAGAAGATGACACCTTTGGTGAATGTGACCTAAGCCTGGTTTGTGTTTAACCAGGTCATTGATTGGATCATTCCTCATCGTCACATTTTCTGAGCCCCATTCTGCATGTGTTCGAGGTCCTCACAGGGCTCACAAGCTGGAGAGCTCATTAAAGTGTGGTTAAAGACTTGAGGGGCCCTGGGTGAGGCAGAAAATGGTGCGGGCAGAGCAGGGGATGGAGAAAGGCATCGTGGACCAGGTGAGGTCTGAGCTGGGTCTCCAAGGGTGAGTGATCAGTTAGCTAGGGCCTGGCTCTGAGCAGGACTCAAACACACAATGAATGACTAAATGAATGAAAGTGGAAATCTTCCCAGGAGAGCAAGAGTGCCAGCTCTTCTGTAACTGAGTCCAAGCTTGTACTGCTCACCTCACGACAGGCCAATTAATTGAGAGATGAGTCGTTGGGGCGAGGACAGCGGCTTTATTCAGAAACCCAGGACTCTTGTCCCAAGGACCCATCTTACCTGAATTAGAATTCAGGCTTCTTTTATATTTATATTAAAATGTGGCTGCTGGGGCGGGGGGAGGGGGGAAATCAAATATTTCTTCATTCCAATCAGCCTCCAGAGGGGATGTGTTCATTTCTGCCTCCCTGCTTTGACTCACAGGAGAGTCTGCTCAGGAGGTTTCCTGTGAGCTGAACAAAGTTATTTTAGCTTGGTCCTCATTACCTGTCATGCAGGGTTCCCAGAGATGGAACTTTATGTATAAGCTTATAGGCAACATTCCTTTAGCTGTTACCTCATAATAGGTAGACTAGGAAGGGTCCTTGTCTATAACGCATTCAGGCCAAAGCTCGGAACTGCAGGGCACACGGGGGCAGTGGGGAGATGCCCCGCGGGGTGCCCACTCCACCCCCTCATAGTCATCTTGCTGAGGAAGCAGCCTGTGTGTTGACTCCCCGGGGGCACCTGTCTGCGCTCTTCTCTCGGACAGGGCTGTCAGAAGCAACAGTCAGCTGGGCTCCTCCCTGATCAGGCCCGAGGACACCAGCTGCCTCACCTGAAAGGGGTCAGTCTCTCAGTCATGTTTGAAGCTTTGCGACCCCATGGACTATAGCCCGCCAGGCTCCTCTATCCAAGGGATTCTCCAGGCAAGGATACTGGAGTGGGTTGTCATTTCCTTCTCCAGGGGATCTTCTCCACTCAGAGATCAAACCCAGGAGGTCTCCTACATTGCAGGCATATTCTTTACCATCTGAGCTACCAGAGACATGCATAAGAAACTGCTACTCCCAAAACTGGGGTCAGAAGCCTGGGTGTTTGGTTCAGGCTCTATGAGGCATTTCACATCTTCCTAGTATCTGCTCTCATTCTCCCTAAGAAACTCTCATGTCTCAGGACACCTCTAACCAATACTCTGCTTTTGGTGGGATCTAGTGCTCAGAGGTTAATATTTTCAGCCCAGAGAGACACAGCCTGTGCTTTAGACATGAGAAACCCTCCCATCTAGCCCCAATCCATCCAAATCTCTCCCGTTCCCCAGATCCCACGGCCAGCAGACAGTCCCTGAGTCTGTTCAGCAGACAAGCTCCCACAGTGTCTGGCGCTGAGGCTCCTCCCGCCCCCGTGTCCCATCAGCCCTGCACGATGAGCCCCAGTCCTGGGAATGGAGGGGCCCCTCTGCACTTCTTCTGTGGCTGCTGCTGGGCCTTCTTCCTCTTTCAACCAGAGCAGGGAGCTGGGCTCGTCCACGCCCGGGAGTGGGGGTGGGTAGGAGGGGACGAGCGGTCAGTCCCTCTGTCTCCCGCGGCCCTGGGGGAGGAGGCGCTGGGGGCGCAGGGCGGACGGGGCTTGGCCTGCTCAGCGGTCAGGACTCAGGGCGCATTTGGCGAAGGCTGAACCTACTGGGGAATGTTGATGGTGACAAACTCTTTCCATCTCTGTAGGAGCTGCTCCAGCTCACCAAGCTCTCTCAAAACTAGCACCCATATATAAACAGCTTTCATCTGGCAACAGGAGGTGGGCTGAATATTTTCTAGGAAACTCCTCTCTAACCTCTGGGAAACATTCTGACAGGGTCTCTGATGATGCAACAGAGGTCCGGTTTGGTTAAGAATCAAGAAGGACTCACTGTTTGGCACATGGATCTCCTTGCTATGTAGCAGCCCTGATGGGACGGGAGTTTGGGAGAGAAAGGACACATGGATGTGTATGGCTGAATTGTTCCCTTTGGTGTTCACTTGAAATTATCACAGCACTGTTTGCTAAGTGGCTATACCTCAAATAAAAAACAAAAGTTAAAAAGACAACAACACAAGACCAAAAACTCAGAAAAAGAAGACTGGATGATCTGGACATTGGCTTCAAAAGTACATTTTGGTAACACAGAAAACTACAGTGTTTCAAAATCCTAGTTTATGATTTAGAATCTATGATATTTAGATGACTGATCAATTGTGTAATACAGGCACCAATAAAAATACAAGCTAAAGGCTAACCGGTTTTAATATCATTTTCTGTTTTCATAAAATTTTCACTATAGACTGAAGCCAGGGCACATGATATCTGTTTGTGTGTCTCCCTCCCTCCACCTCCCTCTTGCTCTAGTTTTAAATTTATGTCACTAGAGAGTTCACTCCAGCTCTCCTGCAACACACACCTTCATTCTGTAGGAGAAGTGATAACACTCGCTTACACTCGTGTAAGTGAGGAGGTGACGCATGGTGACAGAATGAAGGAGACTGGTGGGAGGCCCGGCCTGGCCTCAGCCTGGGGGCTTTGCCCCGACACTCGCTACCCGGTTCACTGCTGACCCGTAACAGGGGCCTGGAAAAGCCTGTGAGGAGCCCTGGCTAAGAACCTTCATGCTCGTCTCGCCATTTACATCGTGAGCATGGAGTTCTCAAAGATCTTCAGATTTCTGATTTTTTCTGATTTCTTTAGTCTTCATTAGTCTTCTCACCAGGGGTGTCGTTAACTAAATCAGCCTATATGTTATTAATATTAACATATATTATTGATTTATAGATATTATTATAATAAAATAATAATAGTACATCACATTTAATATTTACTTGCATTATATATACATATGTTTATATAACATTATGTTAAAATAAATTAAATTATTATAAATAAATTAGCATAACAATGTGGGTATATATTACTCCTCAGAGGCAGGCCTTTGCCTTTTGTATCGTCAGCTCTTCCTACTGACCATATTTTGTTTGCCACAATGAAGACTGAGGCCAGAGTGAAAGTGAGGGGAAGGCAGGCAGAGGAGACCCAGCCTGAAATCACAGGGGAGACACAATGAGTCACTCGAGTGAGAGAAGTGTGCCCCCGAGACCAACCTGCACTGCAGTCTTAGTGAGGGGAGCGGATGTGACCCCTCACCCGGCCCACCGGCCCCTTCTGGGGAGGCTGAGCAGGAGGAAGCCTCCTCCAGGTGTCTCCTCCGGCTCCTCCCGGGGACCCTCTCATCCTCCCCAGTCTCTGCTGCGACCTTTGTCCTTTGCTGCCAGCAGGCCGTTCACTGCCCTCCGCTGTTCTCCTACCGGCTCTCTTTCCTTCCCTTCCTGATTCTCTGGGCTGCTACCGGCCAGGCTGGAGACGCAGGCATCACGGGACCTCCCTCCAGCCAGTGAGCTGTCCTCGCCCCGCCCTCCTCCTTGAGAGCTGGGTTAATGGGGTGCCTGGGGTTTATTACTGAGGCTTTCCTTGCTCTCAGATTCCTCCCTTCCAGATGCTGAGATGTGCAGGGCAACTAAAGACATTTCTGCATTTCCCTGAATGTGGATGCTAGACGAACCTAGTTTGCTTAGAGCAGAATCATATTGTTCAAACAAAGATTTTTATATTCCCCCAAACAGGAAATGGTGACACCTCAAAGTCATACTGTTACATGACAAAAGCAAGTTGTAAAACAACACACATTATTTGTCTAACTGAACTAAATAATGATACTATATTATCTGTGTAAATATATATATATATATTTGCAATATATATATTTGAAAATGTTTTTTTAAAAGCTGGAGGAATATATACAAATGAACTACAGGCACCTTGATGGGGATGAAAGAGAAATTTTACTTCTACTCTAAATTATCCAGTGTTTTTGTGTGTACTTTTAATTCAGGATGAACTTGAACGAGAGTGTATATTGCTTGTATGAAATAAACACTTTGCATATGATTGTACAGAACTAGCTTATCATAAAAACTGAACCAATGTATTTCAGAGTCAAACAAATGATAAGCTATGTGGAAGAGAATGAATATTTGATGGAGAGTTAAAGACAGAAGGAGCACACGAGCAGCCCAATCAATGAAATGCGGGCTGCACACTGCTGTCTCCTCCAGTCACTAGAACATCCCTTGAACACTTGCTGGGTTTAAGTCAGCCTGGAAATCAGTTACCTGTCCAAGGCAAGTCAGAATTTATGCCAGGCCCATAGGAAAGACATGTCTTAACTAATTTGGCTGCCAATATCTCTGAGGGGAAGAATATGTACACTTTATTCTCAAAAGTTATTTTGGCCTGTCGTACAATGGATTATTTCATTAAAAACAAAACACTCAAACTAACATTGAAAACCACCGTTTTGGTGTACCTTAAACCTTTTGCCATTTTAGAGCTTTCTCCTTTTCTGTCATCTCTTAAACACATGCAAAACAAATACAGTGGAGTCCCCAGCAGGATCGTCTACTCAGGGAGCTCTGGGCATCAGTCCTTACTAGGAGTTAAAGTGGCAAAGAGCATTTTTGCCGCAGAATTCTAAAGGTATTTTGGTGTTGGATAATCTGGACCTGTGGAAATCATATGATAGCCTGATACTGTTTCTTACAACTGCTGCAGTTCAATGATTTTCAATATCTTACTTTCTGTAAGCAAATATTGAGAATGCTCAGGAGAGAGCATAAATATAATGACATAACTCGTTATAAATAGCATGTAAGTAGAAAGTGTAGTTAGATGTGAGTCTAACTTACCTTAATATCCTGGTTCCTGTGGCTCTCAGTCCATAAGACTGAGACTACATTCCTTGGGCATTTCTACGGAGTGGACAGTAGGTGGCACTTTCAGACTGTTTAAAAAACAGTTCACTGGCTTTGGCTTGTTTGCTTGCTTTTTAACAGTTTTACCACCATTGCACAGAAAAGAAAGTAATTTCGTACATATGTGTATGAAGTCCAGATCAATGTCTTGGGAGCAATTTCAGAACACAAAGCCATTTAACTGAATCTGTAGGAAGCATTTACAAATAACCACACACAAAAAAGACTCTACCTTTCTGTAGATCCAAACTGCAAAAAGAAAGTGAAAGTCACTCAGTCATGTCCAACTCTTTGTGACCCCTTGGACTGTAATCCCGCCAGGCTCCTCTGCCCATGGAATTCTCCAGGCAAAAATGCTGAAGTGAGTTGCCATTCCCTTCTCTAGGTGTTGGGAGCCACCAGGGTGTGCCCAAACCGAACCAAGGTCGCGGGACGAGAGAGGAACCTGCAAGGCAGCTCTTTCTCGCATGGGGCTGCCCCGGGGGCCCAATATGTCCCCTCTGGAGCTGCCCGGTTGAGAAAGGAATCTGCAAGCAGCTCTTCCCCTTGAGATTGTCCCGGGGGCCCAGTATGTCCCTTTCTTCCTTCTGTCTTACTGTTGTTGGGCTTTCTATTAATTTTTGGAAATATAATATATAGTAATAAGGCCTCCCTGGAAAAGTCCAAGCCTTTTTTGGAAATGCTCATGATTGCTCTGGCTCAGGACATGACCATAAACATCAAGTCAGCAAAGAAAAGGTCAGAGGTATAGTCTGGCTGCTTGCTTAAAAGATTATAATGTTCTAGAATAGAAAAGAGTAGAGGCATTTAGATTTAGAAGTAGATGCACTGCATCAGTTTACTTGCTCCTTGGTTGAGAGGATTTTCTTTATTGCTATTTCCTTGCTGCTATTTGTTTATTGTTTCCCTTTCTTTAAACAACATGAGATTATGGATATTTTTGTAGAGTTAGGAAATGGGGTGCATAGATTTCAATAGAAGATTTATATTAACCAGCTTCACTGCCATTATCTCACTATTAATAGGGGTGTTTTGCTGCTTTAGAGGTGTTTTTGCTGTTTGATAGTTAATCATTGTAAATTGAGATTTTGTGGTTTCAGGTAAAGAAAAATATCAGGTTTTTCTCATGGTACTATTCTCAGAAATGTCAAACATGTTACTGTGACCCTTCCCATGTATTGTTTTATTGTCCAAAGAATTTACACTGTACCTGAGATTTGTAGGACATTGTTTTTGTTAGAGTGAAAATGTTAGGCCATTGAGGCAAGAAGATTATATACAGGAATTTAAAAATAAACCCTGTAAATCGGAAACATTCTAGATGAATGCATAGGGGAAAAACATGGGAAAGAAAAATATTGACAGATGCATGAAACGATATCGGATATAATATGTGGTGACTTAAGGGGGAGGAAACGTTCATTCTATACAAACTGAGCTATCCTAAAAATAAAAAAAAGCTACCTCTTCTACCCAACCTTCTGTGTGTGTCTGTCTTCTTCCTTGCCAATGCCACTCATCCCTTGGGTACTCCTGGTCCTGCCGGGGCTGGACCTCGACATCTAGGGAATCTTTCCAACAAAAATTATCCAGTAATAAAATGCTTTTGGTGTTTGTGTCACAAATACTCTTTGCTACTTTAATTTTTGATAATGACAGAATCTCAGGTGGACCTAGGCCCTGTCCTAAACTAATTTGTGTCCTGTAACCCTGGTCAGACACATAGATTATAAGTTTGGTTTTTCTTGTTTGGAAACAATTTGACCCAGCTCACAAGTGAAAAGCAAACTACTAGACCTTAAAATGTTCCAGTACAGTACAACCAAATGCTGTTGATTCTAGGTACTTCATAGGATGTTTTTAAGCCTTGTCAGCCACCAGATTCTCTTGATTCTGAAAGCTGGGTTTACTAGGGCCTGGTAGCAATGGAAGTGTGATGAAATCACTGCAGCAGTGTTCTGCTCCAATGCACAGGATCTAGACAGACTAGGAACAATGATAAAATATTCTGAAGGGGTGAATCCAGGGCATTTAATCTTATCTGAACAAAAGCTTGTGCACAGACGCATTTTATGCATCACTTCAGGGCGGCCACAGGCTCCCTGGGCTCTCCAAATCCCTCAGCTTAAGAGCTCCTGGCCCGGGAGTGAAAGAAAACAAAGGCAGCCCTTCCATCTTGCCCATTCCGACCTCTGGTCCCATCACAGCCTCACCCCTGAGAGGGACGGTGGAAGCTCAGCAGGCTGTCCCAGCCGCACGGCTGCCAGACGAGTTACAGGCGCAGCCCTGCCCAACGGCCTGCTGCTTCCTGCCTGCTGCCGGGGGTTGTGAGAAGGCCCCAAGGAGATCTAGGAAAAGCAAAGGGGAGTCCAACTCAGCAGAGCGGCCTGGAAAAGCGAGGAAGCTAAAGAGACAGGAAGCACGAGTCAGTCAAGGGACGACCCATTTCCGGCTGTGCTGATAACGGACGTGGCCGAAGCGTCCTGCTCCCTGCGCGCGCGTCTCTGCGTCTGCAGGCACTTCCGGTTTGCCTCACCGTGAGAGGCGACTGCTTGTCAGAAGGCAGATCTTTTCTGTCATCAATAAACTGTTTTCCTTGCTGTCAGCCCTGTAATCTGGCACTATATGCTCCTTGTTCTATTGGCTGCTAACATTTCTGTAAAAGGAGATCTCACTGTCAAGAGTTCAAAATTCCAGTGGTCTGTGAAGTCCCACCAGCAATACACTCTCCAGAGTTGTGTTTGAATCAGGTAAAAATGCTCATTACAGACTTAGGATTGAACATACTAATGTGAGAACATGAATTAATTTAGAACTTTTAGAAAGTCTAATTTTAAAGGTATTTGTTTATCTTTAAAGCCCAATGAGAAAATTTTACTCTTGCTTATCTTGTCTGAGGAATAACCATGGACAGATACTGAAAAAAAGCTACAAACTTTGAGGCTTTGAAGAATGGAATTAAAAGAGAATGGGTCTCATGTAGAGTAACTCCTTTGGGATGGAGATGTTGAGAGGAGAAACAAATTGATTCAAGAAAAGATCTTATTATTAGAGCTGAGGTCATCTGTCATTTAGTGAAATTTACTTTTCTGCATGCCAGATCACCTTATACAGACTTGTACAGACACACAATACAACTACCATCTCCACTGATACACAGAGAGGTGCCCTCGTCACCGCTTCAGACCACCTGGTGGGGCACTCAAGATGCTCAGGACTCCATCCCATGTGTCCTGGGGAAGTGACTCCTATGAGGTCCAACCACTGAGCCTAGTTTTACTCTGTTTTCAAACAGCCCTTTAAATCCCCGAGGGCAGCGCTCCTCTCTCTCACCGCATAAAATGTCCCCCCATGTGTCACTGCTCCTCATCAACATGGCTGCTGGTTTTATAATCAGTCTTAAGATATGGTCACCTGATCTAATATTCTTTATTGTGCTGAAGTCAGTCAAGTGTTTTATACCTTACTAGCATATTAATATGTCAGATTCAGAGAAATAATTCAAGCATGAAGTCAAATGATTATCCTATCCATATGAAGTATATAAATATAGTCTCTGGGAGATGGTGAAGGACAGGGAAGCCTGGTCTGCTGCAGTCCATGGGGTCAGGAAGAGTTGGACATGACTGAGTGAGTGAGCAATGATAAAATATTATCTCAGTTCATAATGAATGTACAGTGCATAGGGGAAAGTGGGAGAAAAGTATTTTAAAAATTGGATCGAGCTTAGCTAGTAAAATTAGCAGTGGTAGATGTTGATTGAGGAAAGAACATAATGAATTATGTATTACGGAATTTTCCTCTTATGTGAAAAGAAAAAATCAACGGTCACAGAACATTCTCAAGAGTAGACATATTTATTTATTTATAAACAGTTTATTTTCTGTCAACCGACTTCCATTTTACGAGTTTGTGGGGTTTCCATGATGGCTCATGGTAAAGATTCCTGCCAATGCAGGAGACATGAGTTCAATCCCTGGTCCAGGAGGATCCCACGTGCCTCAGAGGAACTAAGCCCTTGCACCACAATTATTGAGCCTGTGCTCTAGAGCCTGGGGTCCTCAGCTGCTGAGCCCACGCTCTGCCACTGTTGCAGCCCATGACAGGAGAAGCCGCTATGAGGAGAAGGCCGTGCCCCGCAACCAGAGAGTGCGCCCCGCTCACCGCAACCAGAGCAAAGCCTGTGCAGCAGCAAGGACCCAGCACAGCCCCACCCAAGAAAAGAGCCTGTGCAAGAACAGCCGAAGCCCACTCCGTGTTGTCCCTCCCCACCCCGTGGCCTGAGCAGTGGGCGCTGCAGGCCAGCCCTCGGGGGCACTGCAGAGTGGGCAGCGAGCTCGCCTGCCTGCCTACATGTAGACTACGCCACCTCCTCAGATGGAGCAGCGTTGCACTCAGGTGCTGACGTCACCCATTCACCGTGACGTCCTCCTTGGTCAGAGCCTGCTCACTGCCACCTGCCTTTCCCTTTTAATCTCTTCAGAATGTGCAGACGTGGCGATCAGACACGACCTCCCGAGTGTTGACAGGAAACGGTGCCGCACACGGGCAGAACTGCCCGGGTGAGCATCCGCCATCAGACCCACCGATTGAGCTCCCTTTGTGCCGGGAATGGGTCGTCTCCACAATGCAGAGGAGAGTCTGTGTCACACAGACCGATGGTGAGAAGTTCACAGGAGTCTTGGCTCCTGGACGCTGCCTGGGTCTGGTTAGTCGAGGCTCCAGGAGTGAAGCGGCCGATCACAGGAGCGGCGGCAGCAAACTGCCGCACAGCTCGCTGCCGAGGGTTCCTGGAGGACGCAACGGTGACAGAGCTGGGTTTTCAGTGGCAACAATGGCATGAGCTGCCGACAGAAGTTTCTCCCATGTTCTCCTCGGATTCCTAATGTAGACGGCCTCACTTTTCCTTCTGTAGATGTCCTGCTCCACTGGGAAGTAAAGGTTGGTGCCACCTAAGTGGGCTCCTGCTGCAAGGAACGTGATGATGTCCCCCTTCATTTGCCGGACATCAAAGACCCAGAATAGTGTAAAAGATTCACTTCAAGGTATGACGAGAATCCAGACAGTGCCATATGGACCACTGTCTGGGTAGTGTGGAAAAAGCCTGAGAAGATGTTTTAGAGAAGCCAGGTAATCTTTCTGATAAAACAAACTTGACTTTCATTCAGTTGTTAGAAATAACACTGTGAGCTTTACTCTTTAGAGCTTTAACATTTTTTATAATGTTTTGACATTTATGAGAAATTTATAATACATGTACAAGGTTCAAGAACCTAAAAATATAAAATATTTTATATTACATTGTTCCTCCTACCCCCTCCCTTCTTGTGAAAGCTCTGCTGCTTTCACAGTCAGTCATGGTGTTTCATTCCCCAGGAATCTTTCCAGAGATTTGAATTTTTTACAAATTATTTATTTGGCTGTGCCAGGTCTTAGTTGTGGCCTGCAGGACCTTTTCCATGGGAACTGTTAGCTGTGGCATGTGGGGCCTAGTTTCCTGACAAGGGACTGAACTCAGGCCCCTACAATGAGAGTGCAGAGTCTTAGCCACTGGACCAGGAGAGATGTCCCAGAATGTCATTTATGCAGACACAAGCAACTATGAATATCATTTCTTCTTCATTCTACATGGTGGTGCTAGTGGTAAAGAACCCACCTGCCAATGCAGGAGACAGAAGAGACTCAGGTTCAATCCCTGGGTCTGGAAGATCCTCTGGTGAAGGAAATGGCAATCCACTCTAGTATTCTTGCCAGGAGAATCTCCACGGGGCAGAGAAGCCTGTGGGCCTACAGTCCACAGAGTCACAAACTGTCAGACATGACTGAGTGTCTTAGCACACAACCACATTTAAAGGCATAAATGGTAGTATACTGTGCACAATGTTTTATTATATCGTGCTTATATTCAGCTGACAATATCTTGGGGAAAACTCTCTCTTGAGACACTATTTCCTGCAATTCAGTCCACTGAATGAATGAGGTACTATAACATACTTTACTGGTCCACATTGGAATAAACATTAATATTCAATTACATCTTGACATCACAAAAAACAATGTAATGCATAACCTTAGCCTATGTTATTTCACTGCAGGAAAATGTATAAATTTCTAATGCATTGAATAATGTCCAATGTTCATGTGGGACTGAGAATCCTCACCAGCTAGAGTGAAGAAACCTCCTTGAATATGTGGGGCATTCAACCAAGGCACAAAAAATGCATGTATTAGAGCTGAAACTAAAAAAAAAAAAAAGAAAGAAAAGAAAGAGGGGGAGAGAGAGAGATATGAAACTAATCACAAGCCTTAAAATAAAGGGAACATAGACTTGTACTAGCAAACCTTAGCAATAATCCTGAAAAGTGTGTGTTATGCAAGTAACCATTGCCTACCAGGAAAAAAAATAAATTAACACTTTCAGAAAACATATAAATAAAAGAAAACAAAAGCATTTCTATCACCCAGGAAACTTTAAGACATTTAGGAGTTCTGTGTCAGACAGCAGGTCTGATGTATACTTCATATTCTCTTCTACCCACCTATAAAAAATGAATGTAAACCCCTTTATATACACTTCAAATATTTTAGAATATTCAAGAAATTGACTACTTTTCTGAAAAATATGAACTGTCAAGACCATTAATTAAAGCAACTAAAGCAAAAGAAAAATAAGCAAGGAAGGCTATCAAATAAGAATTTTCCAGAATTACTTCTGAAAATCATGTAAAAGCTATGCAAGCAAAGAACAACTGGCTACAAAAGTACCACATAGTTTTAGAGAATCAAGAATAGAAGAACAGAAGACATCTGTATTTTGTGAATATAATTTAACCCTGCTGTCAGAACTTGACGTAAGTGACCTAAAACAAAAGCACACACCAATTTCACCTACTATTCTTGGCCTCAAAATCCTAATCTATTAAATACTAATAAATGATATATGAACATTTGCAGAGAAATTCTCCATCTCTAAAAAACTTAGGTCTACTCACAGTTTTTGTTCTTTTAAAGTAAGTCAAGTTGTATATTCTAAGAAGTGCTTGCTCCAGAAGACGTGGAATATATGTACAGTGGAAAACTACTCAGCCATAAAAGTGAATGAAATAATGCCATTCGAAGCAACATGGATGAACATGGTGATTTCATATTAAGCGAAGTAAGTCAGATAGAAAAAGACAAACATCGTATGATATCACATATGTGGAATATTGAAAAATGATACAAATGAACTTATTTACAAGACAGAAGTAGAGTCACAGACATAGAAAACAAGCTTATGGATACCAAAGAGGATCACGGGGGATGTGGGGAGAGGTAAATTGGGAGTTTGGGATCAATATGCACACACTACTGTATATAAACTAGGTGGACAACAAAGACCTACTGTATAGTGCAGGGAGCTATACTCAATATCTTTCAATGATCTATAATGGGAAAGAACCTGAAAGAATATATAGTCTCTCAAAGAGTCATGTCCAACTCTTTGGGACCCCAGCGTCTGTAGCCTGCCAGGCTTCTCTCAAAGGAGGGGTCACAAAGAGCTGGACACAGCAGAGGGACTAACATTACATCCCTACTACTATGCTCGTTCTTAGCCAACTTGGAGAAAGACATGAACTCCTTATAAGTTTTGCTCTAAGATGCCTGCCATATAGGGAACAATTTGAATATATTCTGAATTTCAGTTGTGCTTGCAAGTAACTTTGTGAGGACAAACAGCTGGTGGATGAAAGCACAGCTGACCAAGAAGAACCTAACCAGGCAGGAAAACACAAAACACACTTAACACACAATCAAATAGTAAACTGACCGAGGACATGGCATCAAGTCATACTCCTTCGTTCTCCACCTGTCCACAAGTAATTGTCTACAGTCTGCTGTGATTCTTGGCTACTTTAAAATAGAGTGTATTAATAGGAAATTTGAGACATAATAAGGCAAACAGATCAGGAGACAACTGTCATTGAAAAGAGAGTTAATGGCTTACAGCTCCCAAGTAGATGGACAGGCCACGCCATTGGGCCACACGGGAAAGGACAGGACTTGTCCAGAGAGAGAGGGAGGGATATTCATACAGGGTCATTTACTGTGACTCCTCAGGAGGCAACAGTGAGCTGGGTGTTCAGGTTCAGGACTGACTAGTGCATGTGGTCCTAGACGCCATCATAGCTGCCTGGCTCTGATGACATGGGAAGGGTGAAAGATGTCCGGAGCCCAGCTTTAAATGTCAACTCTTCAGAGACAGGCCATAGTGCTGGAAGGCAAGCATAATGTCCAAGACGGGAGAGCAAACAAACTTACCTATCACACACCAAGAAGGAAACCAACAGACATCCTCCTCCAGGAGGGAAATCTGATTATATCTTAAGTTATAGTGCGTCTTGAGCCCCTAAATTGGAAAGTAGACTCTAGAAGTCAACTAGTGTAATTAAAGTAGCAAAAGAGAATGAAAACAACCAAAAACAAAAAAAAGAACAGAAAATACAAAAAAAAATTGAAATATGAACGAAATGCAAAAACAAAACAAAACAAAACAAAACAAAAAAAAACACCAGAAAAAGAAGAAGAAGAAGAAAGAAAGAAAAAGACATCTAAGATTGAAGAGGAGCTGAAGAAATGAATCCAAAGTTGCAGCAAGCCTATGGCTTTCTGAAGGAGTTTGCTTTGGACCATTACCAACGACCCTCGCTGTTCACCTGGAGCATGCTGAGCGGCCGAGCTCTCAAGTGCTCGATCTGCTGGGAAGTTACTGGAGAGGATGGGGTGCGTCACTGGGTCTGAGCACGGTCCGAGGTCCTCGCACTTCTGCGGGGGTGGGAGAGTCCTCTCTGGACGGGACTTTGGGTGTGGCTTTGCCTTTCTTCCCCCGTCTGCATTCTCTGGCCGCACCGCTGGCCTCTGGTGAGTGACGCTGAAGGGAGACGCCTCGCAGTACGCCCACAGCCAGCGGAGCAAGGAGACGATCTCCTGAGCCCTCCGGGGGGCAGGGAGGAGCGGGTGCAGGTCCGTGAATCTTCTCCTTCTGGCCGGTCAGGCTCTCGAAAACGCCCCACACGTCGAGCAGGGTCCGGGGAGAAGATGGGCGACCAGGCTCTATATGTGGAATGTCCTTGGGAGGCGTCGTGCTACTTGGGAAAGGGACCTCCGGCAGGAATGACGCAGGGATGTGTTCGTCACCGGCAGGACGCTCGTGCCAGAGTTGCCTGGGCTCCATTTCCAGTGCAAGGAGTCTGCTGCAGAACCTCCAAGTGCCAAACGGGATAAGTGATTCACCGTGCCACGAGCACCACCACCAGCACCACTGGCACCAACACGAAGGCCAAGGGGAGAAAGGCGACCCATGGAGTCCCAAAGAAACTTCTCCACCAGCATGGCACAGGGGCCTAAGTGGAGATGGGTCATGCAACCATTGCTTTCTGAAAGCAAAGGTCCTCCCCGCACTGAGGAAAGACCCAAGCCCGCCCTAGATTGTGAGAGCAAGACAACTGGACATCCGACTCTGCCCATCCTACCTGTCAGTCAGTTGTCTCGTCCAGCTTGGCCCCGGACAAAAGCGGGTGGACGCCATGAGACGCGGCCGGCCTCTGAAGTGTCTGGGGCGGTGGGGAAACTGTCCTGTCCTAGCTGCTTTCCCGCCTGCCTCGTGATCCCGTGACCTGGTGGAGGGGCGCCCGAGGACCCTTATCAATCCCCTCTTGCGGTTTCTTTCTTTCTCTTGGTTGCCGGCTTCAAACCCAAAACCGTCCATCAAACGGTGGACCTGGAACTAGCGATTTAGCATCTCGGACCTTGAGGGACAAGTGTGGCTCCTGACCGCGCTAGTCGGCTTGGCAAGGAACAGAGAATGTTCCGCTGGCTTTTTCCCCCCGCACGGTTACCTACAAAGCACCGTGCCCACCACACGCAGAGAGGAGAAAGAATGATGAGCATTATCTTCACCGAAGAACATGAACAAGCGTGCCCTGGACGAGGAAGTCGAGCCACCCACAGGCCGCCTTCAGTATCACCACCAGTCTTCCTCTGCCCCGTCGCCTCAAATGGACTTACTGCTTGCCCCATCTACACCCTCTGAAGAAGAAGAAGAAGACGAAGAAGAAGGAGCAGAAGAAGGAGAAGGAGAAGGAGGTGAAGAAGTTGAAGAAGGGGAAGGAGAAGAACGGTGATTGGAATGGCGTGGCAGTGGGAAGGGGAATGTCTCCTGATGCCGGGGGAAATCCGTGCAAAAGAGAGACAGATACTGGCTGATCTGGCTTCTCTGTGCCATAGGAAGGAGGCAAAAGGACAGCAAGTGTGTGAGCACGTGCGTCATAAAGCACAAAGCAGTAGGGTCCTGGGATGGGATGGGGCAGCGGGAGGTGGGAGGGGTGCAATAGGCTAAGGAAGAAAGCGGGGTCAGAACCGCCTTTTCCTAGTAAGGATCAACGGAATCACCACATCAGCTATGGGAAACTCATGGACTGTGGAACGCCCATAGTGTTGGAAGGCAAGCACAATATCCAGGTCGGCAGAGCAAACAAACATACATGTCACACACCAAGAAGGAAAGCAACAGTCATCCTCCTCCAGGAGGGAAATCTCTTTATACCTTAAGTTATAGTGCATTTTGAGCCCCTACTTTGGAAAGATGACGCTAGAAGTCAACTAGTGTAATCAAAGTAGAAACAGAGAATAATAACAAGCAAAAAAGAAAAAAAAAATGACCAGAAAATACAAAAGAAATAAAAAATAAAAAATGAACGAATACCCCCCCCCCAAAAAAAAGAAAAGAAATAATAAAGAAGACAACTAAGAATGAATAGGAGCTGAAGAAATGAATCCAAAGTTTCAGCGAGCCTGTGGCTTTCTGAAGGAGCTCGCTTTGGACCACGACCAACGGCCCTGAAGGGAGAAAAGCATATGTGCCACAGTCGCGGCATGTTTTGGTGGCAGGACCCTGATCGCTAGAAGAGTGGCTCATGAGAAAGCACAGAAATTGGAGTGGACCTCAGTCAAGAGCAAAGTTGAGGCAAGGGTTTCTTGTTATCCAGGGAGGGGTTGTCCTCAGGCAGGGGACTGGGGTGGGGAGAGCTCTCAAGGGGAGAGGGTAGGTGGGCAGACATGTGTTTCCACAAGTGTGTTAGGATCTGAAGGGCGAGCCCACGGAATTCCTCCCCAGCCCGCATGTGTGTGCTGAACTTGGAAGCCCTGCAGTGACTGTCTAGCAGGCAAGTCTGGAAGGCCAAAGGCCCCCGGAATCATTTGCATCCTGAGCCCTTTGGTCCAGGGCCAGATCGGAAGTGCGTGCGGGGCTTCGTCATGGGGAATTCCCGGAGAAAAGTGTCGGTGGTGGGATGTCGGGAGTGGGAGTGAGCACGCCCTGGGACGCCTCAGCCAATGAGGAGCTTGCGCGTGCGGGGGTGGGGCTGTGGGAAAGCCATGAAAGGCCCGAGGGGGCGGGGCCCAGGCCCTTTCTCAGAGAAGCACCCTCTGAGGGAAGGAGGCTTCGTTGTGCAGAGGCAGGTAGGAGATGAAAAGACTCGTGGGCCTTGAAGGAGTCTTTTGGGCCTAGAAAAGAGAACAACAGTCTCAAAGGCCCCTTGCTGAATCATCTAACTTTGGAGAAAACAAAGCATAACTTTAGTTCCATCCTGATGCTCCAGGCCAGCTGCATCTATCTGGGACTTATCACCCCCTGTCCGGAAACCTACCACCCCCTACACCCGCCCAGAAGACTTATCACCCCCTGCCCAACTACAAGTGTCATCTCAACAAAAGAATACTCAAAATATCCCACCTGATTGACGTTTCCCTTATCGCTTCCACAAACCTCCCTATAAGTATGAAGCCTCCCTGATCCCTTTCGGCGCTCAGCCTGGTCATTAGGCCGACTGTCGCCCCTCCTTGCCTGAATAAAGGTAACCTACTTCTGTTGAGGTCGTCTTTCCTTTTCTGCCTCGCCGGAACCATGCCTTACAGGCCTTGTTTGCAGAGACCCAGGGGCTGCTTCTGCGCACGGGGGAGCTGCATGTCCGTCTCCCTTCAACGTCTTCCCCGGAGGGCAAGGTTGTCGGCCCAGCGCCGCTAGTGCGGATGCCCTTTGGGGACCCTGTGTCCCTGAGGGGCCGTCGCCGGTGGTCGGGCGGCCCCAGCGGGGTGACTTGGCTCCTGGGTCAGCAGGGCTGGCGCCTGGCCACCAAGACACCCTGAATTGGAGGGGGCCCCTATTTTTTCTAGTGGTGAAAAAAGCCATCTTATTGTGTCTCCTGATATTTCATTTTACCATTTTCAGGAGCGAAACAAAGAATATGAAATAATAGTAACCTTCAAGCATATGTGTTAGGTGATTTTTAATTATTTTTTCAAAGGTATATTTTCTCTTAATGAAATATGATTTCTGCTTGTAAAATGCAAGAAGGTGTTTCTGGACTTCCTCACCTACTACTGGTCATAGAAAGCTGAACAAAGTGCATGAAATGACCCTTGAGTCAGATTGTTTGGCCAGAGACAACCTGGAAACTAACCCCATCACCATAAAACCCAGACTGCAAGTCACGTTGCAGAGACATCCCCTTGGGTTTCCTTACTCTGCTTCTGTCCTCCTGAGTACCTCTTCCCAACCAAGTCTCTTGCTTTGTCAGCATGTGTGAGCCCAGTGTAGGGCCCTGGAAAGGGTTCCCCTTCCTGCAACGCTGAGAGGAACACTGTCTAGACTTTCATCTACCATTGCGAATGAGAAAGCTGAACAAAATACATGAAACAACTTTTCTCAGACCCTGAACAGCAGGCAGATAGGGTTCCAGGGCTAGGTTCCTCGACTGAAAGTGAACACACATATCAACCTGATGACTCCACAGCCTCCTGCCTTCAGGCGGTTTTCACGCTGCAGCTGCAGGTAGTAGGCTCCATAAACAATCTGGCAACAATCTGAATTGAGAACACTGGTGAGTTGGGATGCCAGGGAGGCTATAATCTGTGTGGCAGCACAGCAGAAAAGAGAAAGCAACTCAGAAACTTCCACAGCTGCCTGATGATTCTTTTAGCCTTTATTGAATATCAGTCTAAGGACACACATGTGATTCCATAGTGAACAAAAACACAAAAACAAAACACTGGTCTCACAAGCAAGAAATAAACCAATTCCTTCTACATTAATTTTTTTTTCAAAATGTGGCAATTAAGGCTAATGAGCATGACACACATACATTGGGTACATTTCTAGAGAGCAATTTTTAAAAGATATCAATAACCCCATTCTTGTCATTATAATTCTACTAAGAAAGTGAGAAAAGTAATACTGAACTGTATCTTTGTGAAAAAAGTAATGTGAAAATATGTCTTTGCATACAAAAGGTATTCAAATAGCTTTAGTATTCTTTCTTAAACAATTTTTTTTTAAATTCGTGGCAAATTGTTTTACCATTGGTGGGAAATTGTTTTACCATTTTGTGTTGGTTTCTGCCCTACAACAGAGCAAATTAGCCATATTTATTTATGTGATATTTGTATATATCACTTTCTTCTTGAGCCTCTTCCCCCTCCTTGAATAGCTTCAGTTTTAGGATGGAAAAGTTATAAGGAGCCCTGTATTTATTGTCTAAATAGTAAGGAAATCCGTTAATAATGTCACATATTCCTGACTCAATATTATGCTTCTATTATCATGTCTAGGAAGATTTTAAAATACAGATCAGTAAGTGCATTTAGTAGCTACTCTTTGCATTGCAAGGGGTCAGCCAGCACCACTTGCATCAGGCTGAGACTAAGGGTACACATAGGAGTGATAGCAAAATAGGAAGGGCATGTCCTTCTCAGGGCTTGTGATGTAGGGAAGCTGGAGGCAGGCTGAGGGGAAGAGGGGGATCCATGGGATTGCTGAGAGGAACGTATTTCTCCCCCCGCCCCCGCCTCCGCCCACCTTCTAATTGGGAAGGATACAGGAGGAAACAGTCCCCCACCGACACCTGGCCTTGGGGCCTATTGCTGCAGAGTTTGGGGGTCTGGAGTTCCACAATGGTTGCTGCCGGGCATGGGGCAGGGCCTTGTGGGTTGTAGAGAGAGTTTTCTTTGCGTTTAAAAAATATTTAAACACACCAAAACTCCTCTTTCGTCATTTCAACAAATCAGCTCGCTATTCTGTGGGTAAACGTTATCATTAATTACAGACAATGGTAATAAGTAACGCTGAGTAATAATAGTAATGTTAATAATTATACTTTCAATATTTTTGAACAACTGCAATTCTTCATACAGCAAATTTCAAAGCCACAAGCTATCTGGTCGACCTTTCAGCGCTGATGGCCTGGTTACAGCCAAATAGCTTAAATGCCACCAGGATAAAGCCAATGCAAGGATGCAAAGGCACAGTACACCCGCTCCTCACTCATTTCCTCGGAGTCCCCTGCAGATTGCGTTGTTTCCCGCGTCCTCCCGTCAACGCGAGTTCAGAAGTTCTTCAAGCACTAAAGACTCCGCCAGGCTCGCGTCTCTTTGGTACCTCAGCGGACGGCACAGGTCCCTTTCTGGGCCTCAGATACTTGGCGCCTCTGACCACCGCGACCGGGCAGGACTGGAGCCGTGCTTTGGGCGATCGCCCTATTCACCCGTTGTTGACATTCCGTGTTGTCACCTGGAGTGAGAAAACCGTGTGTGTTCACACAACTTCCGGGCCGTCAAGGGGAACGGAAGGGGCCACAGGCTCCCCGGGAAAGCGCAGCCCGGCCTAGGACTATCACAGAGCTCGGTAACACGATAGTGGCCGACGTGGAGCAGCTTCCCCGCCGCCCGGCCCTGGGACGAACCTGGGACCCCAGGGGGCGAGGACGCGCAGCTTGGAGAAGCGAGCCCAGGGACCGCGGTGCTGGCCGAGCACACAGCCCAGCGCCGCTTTGTTCCGCGCATCTGGCTTTACCAAACTCCGGGATAGGACGCCCGGAATCCAGGAACGGGTGGCGGAACCCAGCCCCGTCCGCAAATAGAGACACATGGCTACTTCTAACCGAGACGGGAAAACTGGAAAATGTGACAAACTCCACACTAGGCACGATCACTCACTCCTGGCCACAAGCAGTAGCCCAGGCGGGCCCCGCGGGCGGAGGTAACACCCGGACCGCCTTCCCGCTGTGAGGGTCACGGCCCGTCCTCGCCATGCAAATCTGCGCGTTCAAAGCCAGCGGGAGTAGGACGCGTCCAGGCCGCGGAGACGAAGCCCCAGCGCACCCGCTAACGAGCTCTCCGAGCACGGACCCGGCCGTGCTTGCCCAGTGCCGGAGCCTGGAGCGGGGTGATCGCCGAGGCGAAATGAACGCGCCTAACAGCGACACAGGTGGCCGGCCACCCAGCCACAGGAGCTCCGGCGTGAAGACCCTCTCCCAGTCCTCTCCTGAGCCCCAACGGACGAAATAGCGCGGAGAAATACTGGTCGACCAGAGCAACTGCCATCCCACCCCCTAAGCCCGTAGCGTCAGGGCACCTCACACAGACCTGCAGAAGCAATCTTCAGCAGGAGCAGATCTACTCAGGCCTCTGCGTCACCGGGGTTACCGCCGCCAGTGCTGCCGGCATCTGGAGCTCTGCTCCATATCTGCCAGCTGAATAGCAGCCCTTGTGAAGGTCGCCGAAGGGAAGGGACAATCTGAAAGCCGCCACCAGGGGCGCCCGACAAACGGTTCGAGCGTCCACGAAACGAGTCGCGTCGCCGGCAGGCCGCAGCGGCATCGGCCGCCCGAACACCCGAGCTCACCCAGGGCCTCTGCCTCGGAGGGGGCGCCCGGCTCGAACAGCGCAATGCGGCGACGCGCAGCTGCCCCGGCAACAGACGAGGGCGGGCGAGAGCGGGAGACTGCGGTGGAGAGGCCCTCCCCGCGAGGTTGCAGGGCCGCAGGCCAACCTGAACAAGGGAGATTCTGCAGGGGATTGGGCTGTGGGAACTGTAAGCTGAAACAGTGAAAGTAAAACAGAAAGAAAGCAAGCGCCGAAGACATTTGACTGTAATTTCAGAGTTCAGATGTTACTGAAGTATAAAAAAAAGCAAGGCTCAAAAACCATAAGGTAAACCATTGAAAATCCGACCACGTAATTGGTCTTTACATAATTGGTCTTTACCAAGCAAAACCAGATGACAAGAAAGGTGCTTGCGGGAACATTTGTGCTACTACCTGTATAATAAGAATGTTGATATCAGCATTACTTTATAACAGATTATTTACTAAACATAGAAAAGAAGCAGTTAAATTTTCCTTGCACTTACATAGCACAAGACAATCAATTTGCTTTTTGGTTTATTGCTTTTTTTTTAAAAAAATATATATAATGAGTTACATCTATAGGTATTGACTTGAAAAGATGCAGATGGCAAACTGTTAAGTGAAAATAGAAAGTTTTAGCGCTTCCAGTGGTGCAGATATATGCACTTGTGTTTTTGAAAAATGAAGTGGAAAAGTAAAGAGAACAGCTAAAGCAATTTTAAAAAGCAAGAATCAAGGCTTCCGTATAGACTAGAGTCTAGACAGAAAGATAAGTGTGCTAGAAACAAAGATGGGCCACACTATGTGCTTTTCTGCTCCCTCTTACTATTGTCTTGGGACAGGCAGTTGGCATCTCAGCCCCTCCACCTCTCTGCTCCACTAACACCCAGAGCCACTGCCGGCAATCAGAACTCTGACTCTGCAGGCCTGGGATCCCTATGTCCACAGTCTCTTCCTTCATATCAGGAGCCTGTAGCAATTCACTTGGTTTGCCCATCATCCAGGCTCAGAGATGCTGGCTCTAACATACACCGTGTAGTCCTTCCCTCCATAAGCTTTGAGCTGATATCCGAAGGGAAAACCATTCCCCTCGCAAAACAGGTATGAACCATGGGGACAAATGGGAAGTTTGCACCTGGACTCATTATACTAACTGTGTGCACTCAACTCCCAAAGACACGAGAGCAACAGAGTCCACGGTGCTGCTTGCATGACACGGCCGTTGCTTACTTGAAGTATCCAGGCTCACTTCTGTGGCAGGAAGAATATGAAGTACACACACATACAAACATAGAGACGCACACATACCCAGGAGCTAATCTGTACTCCTGCTAGGGCTGGCAATGGTGGGAGCAGAAAAGAGATCACTGTTGCTACTTCTCGGGTCCTCTGCACTGACAGAGCCTGTTTTACCGATTTCACTGTGGAGAGTGCGGGCTTGGAGCTCCCTAGTCTGTGGTTTGCTGTCCAGCGCCCCTTGCTTTATTCATTCCACTCTACCCTTTCTCCTCAATACACAGTCACCATTAAGAAATAAGAATCTGCACACCTTGCATTCAATTTTCAAATCTGAACAAAGTTAAAGAACACAGAATGAAACTGAGTTATTGTGGAAAAGTTAGTGAGGAAAATTTATTTATCTTTTCCTGTAGCTACCGATATGTTCAAATATAGTATAAAAGCTTACTATTTTTAAAAATCAGGAAAACTAAATGATTCCTCATGACTCTTTTTTGCCTATCACCCACCTCTGCCCCAGCTTCTGTCACATGGGGCTCACCCGACGACATGCCTGTTCTCCTGGTTTGGAGACTTCTTTCACACTCATCACTGTCATCTATGCTCACTACACACCTGAGGCCATGGTAGCCCTTCACATGGTAAATCAGGGGATTTTTCTCCAGTGAGCCTGAGGGATGCATTTTTTTTTTCCTTTTAATAGAAACTTCTCCCATCTGTCCTCTAAAGTCACAGCCTTTACGGATGCTGTAGCAAGTGGGTGTGAATGATAGAAAGAGGCTGTTTCCATATCAGTCCCTGAGCTGCCATATGCCTAACAGAGTGGTGGATGGTACTGGCATTAATATTTCCTGGGTGGTGTTAGAAGATCCAGGCTGAAAGGAGAAGCTGAACAATTTGGCAAGACACAGATCAAACCAGGAATGACAGCAAGTGTCTCATTGTTTCAATGTCAAGACTCAGCCACCACCATCCTCCTCTGCATCCTCATGCAGGACGGTTGAAATACTGACCAGATAAAGTGAGAAGACAGGAAACAGTCATGAGAGCCAAGCCTCCAGAGCCCTGCTAGATACCCCAGGCATGAGTCCCCAACCACTCACCTGGGGGGGGGGTGGCCTCCTACCAAACCACAGGCATGCAGAGATATGCTGAACCCTCCTCTCTCTGGGGTCAAAGGTAAAACACTATGGACTACTCCCCACATAAACAGGGTAGTAATGTTTCCATTTCGAACAGAAAAAAATGAAAACCACGAGCTGTTATCCTCTGATTAGACCTATTTGTTCAGAGTTATTTAATTAATATTCAATTCCTGATACTTACACCAAATCCCAGGAAACCGTCATGGTGATCACTTGGGGAATCTTGACTCCACAGAACAAACACCAGTCTCAAACATTTCCATAACTAATTCTTGATCAAATGCATCAAACTTTGTTCTCCAATACCCACCGAAGTGGTTTAGAGTCCCCCGTCCTTCCTGCTGTGCCCTCCCCTGACCCTCTGGATGCAACTGCCTTCAGTCATCTTGACTCCTCCGATGTGGGAATCAGGCAACTTTGGAACCCTAACCTTAGGTCCATCATCCTTGGCCTCAGATATGTTGCCAAGCCACTCTCAACCTTTTCATTGGTGGGTGAAACAATCCAAGGGGTCATGTCTTGGTGGACGTTCAGGCACTCTGGTCACACAGATACACTCTCAAAGCCCCTTGCACAGGAAATAAGCAGGAGCATGTACACCATAAGGCCCCTGGTGGGTGTCATAGTCCCACAGGGCCGGCAGACTCATCAAATGCAGAAGAAGTTTAATTTGGGGTGAAATTTAGTTGACAGCTTCAGAGGCATTGGTGAAATACTACATGGATTTCTGCCCAACTAAATATTATTGGCAGAAACATTCTTCATTTCATAATTTTTGTATAGGAAAGTATTTGTCTCCAAGGAAGAAAAATTAAGCTAATTACTTTCTTCATTGAACAAATTTGTGTGCTCACTCAAAACGTATTCTGACATTTAGTTGACATTCTCCATCTTCTTAAAGATAACAAATATAATCATTTGTTTCATTTCACCCTGCTCATCTCCAGGTTTCCCATTGTCCCAGAAGGGTGTGTTTCCTCTGAGTGCAAGTCCCACCTACTCTCTTGTCTTCGTAAGAGAGCTCAGGCCTCAACCACAAGTTCAGCCCTTGAAATAAATACCTCAGATGATCTAGTGACCCCAGGAGAATGAGAAACTCTCCCCAATGTGGTGAGAAACCTTGGGTTCCCTCCCCAACTAATCTCCTGCCAAGCCTCCCTCCCCTCAGGGTTATTGTCCTAAATGATGTCTGTGGGCAGCAGCTGATGTGAAAGAGAAGAGGGTGTCCAGAGGCCCAGCACCGCCCCATCCTCTCCCCCAGCAGCTCTAATTCTGGGCCTGGCTTCTTTTTTTGTTTGTTTTACCATGAGTACTGTTTCCAGCCATCCTAGGACTTCCTTTAGAGTAGTTCTTGAAAGGTTCCCCAACCACCATTGGCCTCATTTGCCACTGCTATACTTCCCTTCTGAAACAAAATTCAGTTCTTTCAGAAAGATTGAGTCCAGGGACTTCCCTGGTGGTGCAGTGGTTAAGAATCCACCGGCCAATGCAGGGGACACAGGTTTCATCTCTGGTCTGGGAAGACCCCCACATGCCACAGAGCAACGAAGCCTGTGCACCCCAACTACTGAAGTGTGCACACCCTGGAGCAGGTGCTCCACACCGAGAGAAGCCACCACAGAGAGAAGCCCAGGCAGCGCAGTGAAGAGGCACCTCTGCAGGCATGAAGGCCACACTGCCGAAAGCTGGTGTGCAGCAGTGAAGTTCCGGAGCAGACAAAAGAAACTAGTTAACTTTTAAAAGACTGAGTCCAGAAAAAAAAAAAAAAAAAAGAATGACATTTCTCTTTATTTTCATTCTTCTTCTGACATTTTGTACCTGATTCTGTTAGATATTTAGAGTGCTTACAAAACTCCAGGTCACAGAAAAGGAGGAATTCCTAGTTAGTGTTCAGCGTCTCAGGGAACAGGTATGCATCACTTCTGCTGAACAGTCCAAGGAGATGTGAAGGTATCAATGAACCAAAACCATCAGCAAACCCCAAGAGGAGAGCAACCCATGGAGCCTGGAGCAGCTGTCTGTGGGCTCACCCTGGGGGCAGCAGAGGGCCCGCAGGCTGGCTGGGCTTCCTGAGCCCCAGACTGTGGGGAAGGCTGTGGTCTTTCAGTGATGGTTCAGACTCCCCATCAGAAAAACCAGGCCTGACCTTGGCATCTCTGACTCAGTACATACCTTCAGGACCCACCCCAAGTCTGCCCTCTCCTCCTCTCAGGCAGAAAGAATCGACTGTATGCAGTGTGGGGTAGGTCACTGATCATCCTGGAGTGCTAAGGCCAGGGATGGGCACATAGCTCACCACTTGTGATTCTCAGGATCATAAGAACTTATCTACTTCCTCATTCAGGGTGAGGAACAGAAGTGGCAGTGACAGGCAGGACTTCCCAGTAAGGCAGAGGGACAGGCTGAGTCAAGGAGAAACGACAGGAGGCTGTCTGTGCGGGAATCTGACCAGGGCGGCGTGGCCAGCCCCTCTATTCAGGGGCAGGCAGACGCCCTTGTCACCAGAAGCAAACATGAATCAGCTGGGGTCCCAGGGCTCTGACTCACAGCAGATAATGACTCCAGGTTCTTGGTCCTTGTACCAGGCGGGCACTTGTGAATCTGGGATGGCCAGGGACAGCCAAGCCAGGTGGACAGGTCAGCCCATGGAGCCTGCAGACCTTGACACCCACTGGGGGGAACACAGAGAGAAGGGCTGACCGGTGACCAACTCTCACTGAGGGGAGGTGGCAGGAAGCTTTGGCCTGAGTCTCACTCCTAGGACCTACCTACAAGGTTAAAGACTGACCTGACCATTACTAGATTATTCTTAACAGAAGCCCAGGGTTCCTACTATACCCAGTTTCTCATGGGCCAAGGTGAAGATGGAAGAAGATGTTAGCATCATTCCTTCTTGGATTCATTTGTAAATTCATCCAATATTTATTGGACATTTTTATCATTAGTGATAAAAAACAAAATCTCTCTTAGAGAAACTCATTCTTTGCTGGTAATACAGAAAGTAACCCTCACCACAGGGCAGTGGAGAGTCCACTTGCTCTGCCCAGGAGTCTGGAAGCCCTGACAGTCTCATAGGGGAGGGGAGGTTCAGGCGAGTCTTTAAAAGTGAGACTTTTTTTTCCTGGAGGCGGAGGCAGCTAGTGTGAAGAGCAAGAACATTTGTAAAAATGAACCTCATTTCCCCCTTTCTCCTCTCAGGTGCTCAGATAACATGGCACCCTGGGCTATTCTTTGAAATCTCCATGCACTCTCCAGGCACAGAGCATTTCCCTTTTCTCTGTGATTCCCCTGAAACATGCTTCTCTTCCAGCGATAAATAGCTCATTCCTTCACTGGCTTAGGCCTTTACTTAAAAGCTCCCTCCTTGGGGAGAGTTTCCACACCACACATGGAAAGCATCAGCTCCATCTTTCTCTGTCCACTTGTCCGCTCTCTCATTTTCTCTTTAATTTTTTGTATCTCTGACAGCCTCTAGGGATGGGGCTGTGGGTGAAGGGAGATGTGGGGAGAGGGTAGGGTGCTATCTTCTCCCCCCAGGCTTTGCTGGAAAAGAAGCTGTTTTTCTTCAGAGACAAGGCACGAATATATACTGCAGGTAAATTGAAACTTAATTTGAACGTATTGATAAATTAAACATTAAGTGTGAAAGACAACAAAAAACATGAAACCTTCTGAAGCATACATAACAGAATGCTATTATGATCTCTAGAGGATTAAGGACTTCTTTAAAAAGCCGAACAAATGGGTGAACAAAAGATGGATAAATATGACCATGTTACAAGTAACAACAGCTGCTCATCAAAAGACATCATAAAATGAGTAAACAAAAGCCAGGGAGTGGGAAGTGACATGTGCAACAAGTGTAAAGATCTTTGACCAATAAATATTTTTAAAAAGTAGATGTCAAAAACACATTAACAGGCATTGCATGGAAGGTGAAACATGGAATTCCAATGAACATTTAAAATGTGATCAATTTCATTTGTGATAAATTAAATACTAATTAAAATTGCAACAAAACACCATCTCATACCTCACAGTTGAGTGAACATTTATGAGTGACTATGAAAAGGTTGGCTCAGATGTGGAACAGGAGAAGCTGTCATTCCTTGTTAATCAGAATGTCAACTGTTGTAACATAGCTCAGCTGGACAAGTTCACACCCTCAGTTTCATTAATTCCCATCCAGCTCATAAAGTAGATGCATGTGAATGATATTCCTAACAGCAAAGAGCTGTAAACAGTTCCAACATCCAGCAACAATAGAATGGATAGATTTTGGTACATTTAAAGTATGGACTACTATATAGCAGCAAAAGTAATTCAATGGCATGCATACGAACAAATGAACCTCAGAAACCAATACCACACACAAAATAAATATTATTTCACAAAAGGATAATCACTGTGATTCTACTTACATAAAGGGACAAAAGAGGAAAATCCTGTGTACTGTTTAGGAACTCATATGCATGTGCAAATCTCAAATAAAAGGCAGGGAATGATATAGAATTGAGATATACAGAAAAATTAGAATCTTTTTAAGTGAGAGTGGGTGTTGAGAACATGAGAATTTGCTTTACTATTATTCTGCAAATTATGAACTTATGTTACCTACAAGCTTTTCTTTGTATACTTTATTTCTGAGTAAGATTTGTGCCACACATCAAAATAAATTCCAAGTGGTATTTAATATAAAATTTGATATCATAAACCTTAAGAATAAAGTATAAATATGTATGCAATCTTGAGATGGGGAAGACCTTGATAATAAAATATAAATATATATGCAAGCTTGAGATGGGGAAGACCTTGATAAACTCTGATGGACTGGGTTTGTCCACCCGGGTAGATGTGTTGAAGTTCTAACCTGCAGAGACTCAGAATGTGGCTGTATCTACAGACAGAGTTTTTAAAGAGGTAAATAAATTGAGGCCTTTAAGTTGTGTGCTAATCGAATATGACTCTTGTCCCTGTAAGAAAAGGAAATTGAACACAGAAAGAAACCCCAGGGATGGGTGTACACAGAGGAAGGGGCAAGTGAGGACCCAGAGAAAGTGATCATCTGCAAGTCAAGGAGCCAGTCCTCGAGAGACTCAAGCCCAACCACACTATGATGATCTTGGATGTCCAGCCTCTGGAGCTGTAAGAAAACAAATGTCTGTTGTTCAAGCTTCTGGGGATATGCTATTTTGTTATGGCAGCCCCAGAAAACTAATACATAAGCATTACATTGAATGCCAAACTACATAGAAAAGTCTTCATGGGTTTTACTACAACATTGCTAAACACTTACACATCAAAACATAAAAGGAAAATTACAAACTCAGAAAACTAGAACACATTTGACAAAAGTCTGACTTTACCAATAAATAACTCCTACAAGTGTGTAATAAAACAAGTAATCTAGTAAAAAGTTTGGCAAGATACATAAGCTGAAATGTTCATATAAAGAAATACAAATGCTTGTTAGAAAATAGAATAAAAAAGTAACTTCCATCAACAAATTAAGGCTGACATATTATTTTGTCTTCTATTAAGAGACAAAAGCCTCATAAAATTACAGCCCACAAATTTAACAAAGATTGTAGCTATCATCCTTAGCAGATCTAAGTATTCAGCATTCCTTCTTGTTTGGTCCTTTGACTGTACATACAGATCAAAAAGCTGTAAAAATGATTTCTATTTGGCATGGAAACTGTAAGTCTCACCTCTGGGAATTTATACCAAGTAATTAGGTAAATATTTTGACTATTTGGTCATAATAGGATTTGGTTAAACAAAGTATAGCAACTTTCACACCATGGAAATGTTTAAATTGGAAATATTTACTCTCAACATAAGGATTTGGTTAAACAAAGTATAGCAACTTTCACACCATGGAAATGTTTAAATTGGAAATATTTACTCTCAACATAAGGATTTGGTTAAACAAAGTATAACAACTTTCACACCATGGAAATGTTTAAATTGGAAATAACATAAACCAAAATATGGAGGGAGATCATCTCTGATAGTAGATTTTCTGAGCTGTATGCAGGTAAATTTAAATGTCATCTTTCATAGTTACCAATATTTTTCAAAGTTTGCTACAATAAAATATAGATTGCTTTGATAATAATGTGGTGGTGGTTTAGTCGCTGAGTCGTGTCTGACTCTTTGTGAACCCATGGACTGTAGCCCTCCAGGCTCCTCTGTCCATAGATTTCCCAGGCAAGAACACTGGAGTGGGTTGCCATCTCCTTCTCCAGGGGATCTTCCTGACTCGGGGATGGAACCCATATCTCCTGCACTGCAGGCAGATTTATTACAGCTGAGCCTCCAGGGAAGCCCAAGAAGTCTATAAAGTCACTTCAAAAGCAACACGAAAGCAACTGCTGAGGGGTCTGAGTAGACTGGGAAGTGGACCTCCAGGGGGTCTGAGGCCCAGGACAGGGCCATCTGCATCTGAACCGTGGGCACTCTCATTTGCTCTGCAACCTTGGCTGGGTTTCTGAAAATACTGAAGTCTGAGTTCTGTCAGCTGCCTCAGAACCTTGTTTCTGGAATTCAAAGGGCGCAGAGTGGGCACAGAGAAAGGCTGCTTCTCACCAACTCCTCCAACCTTGTACAGTGAGAAAGATGTAGATTTTTAAAGTTGAGAGTAATAAGGTCTTTTTGAATCAGGGGGGATGCAGAAGTAGAAACAGGCCAGAGAGCTGGAAAGAATCCAAAGCAGGACCAGAATCCAAAGGAGGCTAAGCATGATCACCCTGTGCTCAGTATCACGAGTCATTCCCTGGGATTTGGGGGGTTGCTAGCTACCCTCACTATGCGAGGAAACCCTCACTCTGCTAGCTACCCTCACAGATGTGACGAACAGACTCATTGGAAAAGACCCCAATGCTGGGAAAGACTGAAGGCAGGAGAAGGGGATGACAGCCAATGAGGTGGTTCAATGGCATCACCGACTTGATGGACAAGAGTTTGAGTAAGCTCCAGGAGCTGGTGATAAACAGGGAGGCCTGGTGTCCATGGGGTCACAGAGAGTTGGACATGACTGAGTGACTGAACGAAACTGAGCTACCCTCATATAAGTGCCAATATATGTCTTACCTCATGCAATTTCCCACACAGCTCTATGATGCAATAGGATTGTCAATTCTGCTCTAGAAGTAAAGAAACAGGTGATTAAAGACAGTAGGTGTCCTGTCCAAAATCACAGAAGTAGACAGGGTAGCGATAGGATGTGGAAGTTTGTTAACTCAGAGCCAGCTTGTGTCCATCCACCCAGCATCCTTGTTTCTAAATGCATTTGCCCCGACTCACACAAGCACAGTTTACTTCAGGCTTGGGGGCTGAAAATGACTGGCTTCTTACCTCAGCATTTGACAACGTTTTGCTGTCACTTTCAACTAGGTATCAGAAGGAAGAGAAAGATGGAAAACTAAGTTTACATGGGACACGTTGCGATATCAGGTCATTTTTCCCCTGGTTAATGTTGTCTTCTTCCAGTGGTGATCCCCCTGGTTCTGCATGCTCATCTTTGCGGGACAGTGCTCAGCTGGCAGTCAAGATGCAGGTGCAAGGCCCCAGGAGCCCCCTTGGGCCTCACCCTCTCAGCTCAGCTGTCTCCAGAGCATCTCCAGATCTAAGTGAGATAGTCAGCACACAGCCCTCCCACTGTTTCCCTGAGGTGCCTCTGCCTGCAGTCCCTTCCTGCCCACCGGGAGGGCCTTTCGTATCTACCCACATCTTCCCTTCCCTCTCTCTCAGGAGAGTGGCTTGTGAATTGCTTTTCAGAGGATACATATTATCGAATTACCTTTCCTCATTCTAACTCCCTGATACAAAGAAATTCTTCCTACCACTAGGGGGGCCATGTATCTTTTAAAAAGATACATTTTTTAAAGAAAAGATGTTAAATTTTGAAGAAATTCTTCCTACCAGTAGGGGCCCATGTATCTTCAAAAAGATACATTTCCCTGCCTGCTCATTTCTTATTGCTGGTATAACAAACCAGCACAAGCTCATTTTCTCATCCCTATGAAGAGGTCCAATATGGATCTCGCTGTGTGCGCATCGAGGTGTCGGCGGGGTTGCGTTCCTTCTGGAGGATCGGAGTCTGTTCTTTTTAGGGGTCACCGCACTGCTCACTTGTGGGCCCAGCAACCACTTCAGGCCCGCTGTGGCTCGTGTCCGCACGTCTCCTTGACCAGCTGTGACCCTCCTGACTCCCGCTCTGACTTCTGAGGACCCTTGGGGCCACACTGCACCCACACCAGTAACCCAGAAGGGCCTCCCCAGGTGTAGGTCCTTTCTGTAACCACACCCACACACGTCCCTTTTGCCATGTGAGCTAACACAGTCACAGGTTCTGGGGATTAGGACCCGGACATCTTTTGGGGGGAGGGGAGCTGTTGATCACACTACTCATTCTGCACAACTTGAAAGAAAATTGCTTTAAATAATTACAAAGTAACTTCACAACAGCTCAGAGTATAATCAACTACTAAAATATGATATACAGATAATAAAACAATTGGGTCATAATGCGGGTCAGAATAAACAGACCTAGAAGAATGCTTTCCTAATTTTTCACCAGCAAGAAACAATGATCAGACTGTATTTGGATGACACCTGTCAGGGCCGTGTCCTGAAACATGAGGTCGGGGAGGGTGTGTGGGGTGCGCACAGACAGGGCTGAGCCCCGAGGGTCCCAGTGACCGCAGGCCCAGAATCCACTGGACAGCGAGGCCTTCTGAGGGTTCAGGCAGGAGGACCCCAGACACTAGGGCGGGAGCTGGGTGGGCAGGATGTGGCTGCGGGTGTGGGGGTCCCTGAGATGCTGAAGCTTCTCACCACCTATTTGTGCAAGTGTCCCATCGTCTTTAACTCTCAGTTACCGCGGGATATCCTGATCTGTAGCGTCCATTCAACACAAAAGCACAACGTTTTAACAGCAGCCTGGCAGGGACTGCAGAGGGCGGTCCGGGCCGCTGAGATCAAGAAGCTCCTGAGAAAAGGAGCACCGGCGCTGAGCCCGGAGCCCGGGGGACTCCTCCCGCCCCGCCCCTCGGTGATCCCCAGCCCCGGAGCTTCCCGCTGGGGTCCTCTGCGGGGGAGGCCCGGGCGCCCGCACGTCTGAGCCCTGGGCCCCGCGACCGAGCTCGGGGACAGGCCGCGCACCGGTTCTCCCGGTCCTCCTCCCGCACGTTCCCGCGGAGGCGGCCGAGGCCCCAGGTCGGGCCCAGGGAGGCGAGCGGGCCGGGGACGCGCGGCCCCGTCGGTGGCCGCGTGCGGGGAGCGGGTGCAGTTTCTCTCCGCGGTGCCCAGCCCGTTTGATCGTAAGTCCTTAGCCCGGCAGAGGAGCCGCTGTGCCGCCGGCGGGGCCGCCGGGTCATCCTCCTTCCCGGTCCGCGGGGAATTGGGACCCGTCTCCGCGGCCCGGAGGCCGCCCGGCTCTCTCCTCGCCTCCTCCCGGCTTCTCGGGGCGCAGCCGGCTGCCGGGTTCCCGCGCCCGCCGAGGCGGCCAGGGGCCCAGAGTTCCTGCGGGGACAAGACTCCGGATCCCGCCCGGCCCCGTGCTCTCAGTGCGAGTCGCCTGGCTCGCGGGCGCGGCTTCCCGGAGCGGCCGGCCGAGCGGCAGCCCCAGTCGGGGAGACGCGGCCGCCGGATGCGCCGTCGGGCGGGGACACGGGGCCGCCTCCGCTCCTGGCCTCGCCGGCCGCCCCGTCTGCAGCCCGAGAGCCGGGGTACACCGCGCGAGGCCGCTTCACCGTCTGCCCGCAGAGCGCAGGGGCGGCCCCGAAACTACGACTTGGGGTCAATTGCAGGCCCCACCTGCAATTCTTTGATCTGGATGCTTTGATCCATGTCTCTGATGTGAAAGGGCCCAGATCTCCCACCCTGGGCCGAAGAAATGTTCTTTATAAATGTTTTGTAGAAGGCGTTCTTTCCGCTGCCAAAATAAGATGGTGGGTGATTTGAAACACCACCGTCACCCACACTGTTGGCGATGAGCCTGAAGGGCAGGTCTCAGTCCCGACTCCCTTTGGGTGCGCGGCGCACAGAACACTGCCGACAGGGCTGGTCATCAGCCGTCAGAGAGTCAGCTCCAGGGCTGGGGCTGGAAAGGCGGCTTCTGTCCCTCTAGGAGCCTCACTAGGTACTGCTGACTTGATGGATGAGGAACTGTGCCCAGAGAATAACTGCTGCTCAGAACTCGATGGGCGCCCAGGAAAGGGGGTACCAGCCAGGGCAGCTTCACCCCCTGCTGGAGGCTGGGGAGGCACAGATGAGGTTGTTGCAGCAAAAATAGAAATGAAGCTTTTCCTCTCCTGAGAACAAGGAAAGTAAACAGCGAAGAGACTAGAGAAGAAACATGACTGGTCGTCAAAGAGTTAATCACTCCTAGTTTTAAGTGTTACTAATCTGTAGTGTCTGTAACCAGAAGTCCCCTAATTCTATGTAATTTTCATCCTGTCCCACATTTTTGCTCTCCCTGCACCCTCTTGTAGCAAGTCACCCCTTAGAGCTGTTTGTATTTTGGAAGGAAAGTGGCAGGCTGACGGACCCAGGAGACCCAGATTGTATACAGTCTCTCAGTTACCCCAGGTGGGGACAGAGCCCTGTTCCTGGGGTGCTAGCCCACTGTGTCCCCCTTGGCCAGCTGAGAAGTAAAGCCATCTACTTCCTCCAAAATTCCGTCTCCATATTTTTTAATGTGGTGGGTAGAAAAAGGCGAGATTTTGGCAGTGACAAGGTGGCCACGCATGAGCAGGGGAGGGGGCGGTGGACGGAGCATCCCTGGGGAAGGACTTTGCCCGCTCACACCTCAGGCAGCTTTTGGTAGTATGGTGTTTGATTTTTGATAATAAGTTTCATAGTTTCAGCACATGGCTAGCACAATCACTCTGTTTTGGAATGATGATCTCTCTGGGTGGGAGATTCCACTATAACTGGATAGAATAGGCCATGCATCTTACATCGCATGGACCAAATTCTGCTCCCAGATTGTGCTGGTAGGACCTGGAAGCTAAAACTGGTTTTTATATCTTTAAATGGTTGAAAATAATTCTTAAAAGTAATATTTGCAGCATGAAAATTATTTTCATTCAGGTTTCCTTGTCTATAAGGAATGCTTTATTGAGACAGGCTCTTTTATGTACCTTTTATCTGTGGTGCTTCTTGGATACAATGACTGAACTGAGAAGATGGAACAGATGTCATATGGCAAAGCTAAAATATTTACTTTCTGGATCTTTACAGAAGTTTGCCAACCTCCGCTCTAAAAATATGGTAGTTTTTTTTTTTTTTTTTTTTTTAAACACATATGTTGAGAGCTATACTTTAGAAACAGTTACACTGTGAATTTTGTCCTTTGAGACAAATCTCCTCTAGGTAGATGTAAAACTGGTTACGTCACTCTCAGTAATCTCAGTTAGAACAAACACGGAGCCTGTGCACTCAGTTGCTACTCAGTTGCTAAGTTGTGTCTCTTTGTGACTCTATGGACTGTATCCCTCCAGGCACCTCTGTCCATGGAATTTTCCAGGCAAGAATACTGGAGTGGGTTATCACTTCCTCCTCCAGGAGATCTTCCCAACCCAGGGATCAAACCCAGGTCTCCCTCATTCTTTACCATCTAAGCCACCAGGAAAACCTCTCAGGAGAATGGTCAAGTTGAATCAAGTTCTCAGAATGATGTTTACTCTACTTTCTGTCTCAACTGTCACTCCTTAATTGAATCTCCCATCCTTTTCTAGCTTGATTTGTCAAATTTTCCACCTCTGCCTGTCGCCTGCCCCCAAAGGGTCTTTCTGCATTCCTTCTAATCTATCCTTCCTACAGCAGAATATGTTACTTTAAAAAAAGAAAAGAAAAGAAAGAAAACACCACATTCTCCTTAAAACATTTCAATAATTTCTTACTACCACCAGGCCCAAGATTCCAGGAACTTCCATAACGGTCCCCTATGTTTCTCCTCACCGTAATCTTCCAGCCATTCTGGACTTTTAGTGCCTGACACTATACATTTCCCCCCGATTCAAGACTTTATCTATGCTGTTCCTCCTGCCTGGGGAGCTCTTCTCCCTACCCCTTGTTCCACCAGCTCCCCATCATTTCACATTCATGTCTAATACCCCTTGTTTAGGGGAGTCTTCCCTAAACCATCAGCTCCCAGAGCACCTGCATTCACCCTCTGCAACATTTATCAGATTGTCGGTTCTTATGTGATTTCCTGCTGGACCAAAAACTTCATGAAAGCAGGGCTGTGTCTTGCTCATGGTCCTTTCTTGGCCCCTGACATGAGTTGATTCTCAGTCACTATTGAATGGATGATTGAAGGATGGCTGCCAAGGGTGTGCTAGAAAGGGCCTGGCTCTGCGATGATCTGGAGGTGCCACACATCTTCAGAGGATTTGGAGATTGACCTAGGTAATCTCTAACATTCATCAGCTCTGACATGTATTAATCTTTGGGCTTACCCCCAAGCCTGTTCCATTTGCTCCTGGATATTTGGTTGAACATTGGTTGTACTCAGTGACTTGAGATTCAAGATTAGGCTGTGGAAAAAAAGTTAAAAGGGACAGCAGTTTGGTTGCAGATAAGTACACACATAAAATAATCTACATAATTTCTGTGATCTTCTTTAAGTTACACAATTCAGAGAATAGCCACCAAAATCACATAGTCATGCACTTGGCCAGATAGTTTCCTGGGTACTAAATTACTATAGCCAAAGAACCAAGTGTTATCTCTGAAGGTCTGGGAACTAGCCACATTTGGCCAATGGAGAACTTAACTTATGGCAGTTTTTATCTTTTGCTAAGTATAGACACTGGAAAGGGATAGATGACCCTCCAAGGGGACTAATCAAGCAGGTTAAAACTTGTACTCTAGAAACACAAGGGATCCTCTCCATGGGAATGTCACTTTATTCAAAGCTTTCAACATCCTCTGAAATGGGGAATATACAGGGCAAAACTCTGCCAGCTATACTTGCAATTAAAATTTGCTTGTGGCTTTTTATATGAGTGGATTCTCATTCATATCTCTCCGTAGATTTTAAGATCACAATTAATGTTTCCTGAATTACAGAAGTCAGTTCTGCATCACCTAGGATTAGGGCAGATTCAAACCCACTCTTGTGGTTTAATGTGAAAACAACCTTCTGTAAAGTGCTATAGAACACATGGTCAGCTGAGTCTGTGGCTAAAATCTGGGGAAAGTCTCTTAGGGAGTTGTTTTCCTGCCAGATGTTTGATACTACAAGGGGAGAGGTTCAAGTCTGGATTTGTGTTTCCAAACAGTTGCTCTAATTAATGCAGTACTTATCAAAGGTAATGTCCATTATCACCATTGTTGGAAACAGAGTCATTACTGAATGACCACACCCTTTTCTGATGTGGAGTGGAAATGCCCCAGAGCCACACACTAGGGCTGGGAGAATCTGCCCCATGACAGGTGGTGGGAGGAGATCACATTCCTATCTCAGCGAGTTTACCATCCACTGAATGATCATTCTCACAGGCAGCCCCAAGACTCCACATGGAATGTTGGGAGGGTAACTGATCCAGGACCTCCTAAGACCTGCACTAGTCCTGCAGGCCGACAGAAAAAGGGTGATCTAACTTACACGTGGCATCTTAAAATAAATAAATAAGTAAAAAACAGAGCACCAAGGTCATCAATGCAGGACACAGATTGGTGGTTTCAAAGGGTGGGCTGTGGGGGTGTGAGGAGTGGGCAGAGGTGGTCAGAGGAACAGACTCACAATTATAGAAAAGTAACTCATGGGATCATCATGTGTAGCATGGCAACTATAGCTAATAATACTATTTATTTTGTGCACTTAAAAGTTCCTAAAAGAGTGGATCTAAAATGTCTTCATCACACACACGAAGGTTGTAGGTATGTAAGATGATGGACATGAGATGGACTTATCATGAATATATATAGATAAGGAATCATTATGTTGCACACAGAAAGCTAATATAAAGTAAAAGTCAACTATGCGTCAATTAATAAAAACTCGAAAATGGTGGAAGGATGATATGCGCTCTCACAATTGCTGAGAAAGATAAAGCATTGAGCTTTGCATCAGAGTCTGCAGTCTTCCTTCCTCTCATCAATGGAAAGGGTACGTACAGCCTTGGATACAGCAGATGGGATAGGCCTGGGGTTCTGCATTTCTCATAAGCTCCCAGGAAATGCCAATTCCTGCAGATTCCTGGCTGCACTTTGACTAGCAAGGTGTTAAAGCTCCTGAGGGTGGAGATTAACTGGGCTGGTTTCTAAGGGATCCCGTTACAATTATGATGAGTACAGCACAGGGGCTTTTTTGGCCTTCATTCCTGGCAGTGTGAACAGTTGCGGGGTGAGCTGAGGTGGCGATTCCTTGTGCAGAGAAGAGGAAGATGGCAAGTTTCATCAGACTAGAAATGATGTGGTTTCATGTTCATATACTGACCTCTGCAGACACATGGAGCCCACCAGAAAGAGCTTCAGAAATAAAGGCTAAAATAACACTATGATTCTTTAATTATTATTTTGGAATGCTATCCACAATAAATAAACTAGATTAAAACAAAATGATTTTATGCCACAGCTCAAGTGGTTCAATTACCTGGGAGTTTTTTTTTCAAGTTTTATCCTTTTTTTTTTTTTAATTGGATTGAGTCTAATCTTTTATTTAATTATTTTCAAGTTTTATCTTGAATTAATCTTGGAGGGCTCAGCAGGAACCCTTCTTAGAAGTGTCTGCAATTACATGAGGGCTTGACTGAGTGTGTCACTGCTTGTCCAAAACTCTGGTGGCAAATAAAACATAAATGACATAGGAAGGACCCTTTACTACACTTGTTAAAATATGGCAGGGACTTCCCTGGAAAGCTCTAAGTTCTTGGTCCCCGTGAGGAGTAGAAAGTGAGTCTGCAGAAGATGCAGATGGGCCACAGGAGAGGAGCCAGCCGAGTTCCTCGCCCTCTCAGCTCCTCTGATAAAGGCTCTGTCTGACCCCCAAGACCCTCAGACACGCCTCCCGAGGGAAGCGGGTCCTGAGAGGCCTGGTGTGGGCCCCGGTGCTCTTCTCTGACCTGGGGGAGGAAGCGGTGGGCTCAGGAGAGACCCTGGGCGTGGAGTGAGGGCCCCGGGCTTGGGCTGGGCCACGCGCCGAGGGACAGCATCCCCGCGCTCCGCTGGGGTCAGCGTCCACGGGGGTAAGATGAGCAGCCCGGCCGCTCTGGGGTGTTTCTCACGGTCCCTTGATGCTTCAACAGTCCTTGGGCCCAACAAAGCTGGCAGATGTCGGAAGTGTGTGCTCTCGGGCAGGACTCAGCGGTAAAGAATCTGCCTGCCAACGCAGGAGACAGGTCCGACCCAGGAAGCCCCCACACGCCGGAGCAGCTGAGGCCGCGCACCGCGACTGTCGCCGGTAGAGCGCGGAGCCGCGACTCCTGCGGCCCGTGCCTCCCGGAGCCTGTCTCTGCAGCAGGAGAAGCCGCGCGAAGAGAAGCCCGAGCCCCACCGCTGGAGAAAAGCCCCCACGGTAGTGAAGGCTCGGCACAGCCAAAATAAATGAACAAAAAAAACTATTTAAAGAGAAGAGGTGTGTGGCCTCTGGGCCCTGAGCAGCCCCCTGGAGCCCGTGGGGAGGTTCTGGCCGAGGCCGTCTCCACAGACGAAGGTGCCGTGGGGCTCGGGGCGCAGCTGGCCAGTGACACCCCGAGAGGACTGCCCTCTTCCTGCCCACCTTCTCCGCCAGCAGGCTGGCAGGGGGGCAAGTCCTGGAGCCTGTCCTCACTCCGAAGTCTGGGCGGCCTGTACACGGGGTCTGTGTGAAGCGGCACAGGGCATTTCCGTCTGTCGGTCCCTTCTCTGTCCCTCCCTGGCTTGGAAGCCCCTGGAAGGCAAGGCTGGTGAGCTCTGCACACGGTGATCCTGGGCCCCCGAAGCCCCAGCTGCAGCAGACCCTGGGGAGTGACCGGGAGAGGGAGCCGGGGTGGGTGCACCGGAGAGCGAGGGGCTCTGCTGGGAGATGGAGAGACGGGGAGGGGGGCTTCCTAGAGTGAAAGCTGCTCCCCCACCGCATGGACAGGGCCTGAGATGAGACCCAGATGGCCCTGCAAGCCTGATGGGGGAGCCGCAGGCCTCAGTCTCTGAGCAGGTGAGCAGTGAGCACCTCTGGGCCTGAGCGAGTCGTGGAGACTGGATTCCGGCCCTCAGGAAGCCCTGGGCCTCAGAGGGGCGTCAGGCAAGACATAAGTGCCCCAGCTTGTGCCAGGTGCTCGCCGAGAAAAGCCACACAGGACCAGAGGAAAGGCAAGGAGTGACAGCACAGCCTGAGGGAGTCACAGGGAATCAGCATAAAGGGAACCTTGTCCCAGGCTACAGCGTGGATGAACTTTGAGGACATCATGCTAAATGAAATAAGCCAGACACAAAAGGGTAAACACATGAACTTATATAAGGTACCCAGGGAGTGAAATTCTCTCAGTCATGTCCGACTCTTTGAGACCCCATGGCCTGAATTCTCCAGGCCAGAATACTGGAGTGGGTAGCCTTTCGTTTCTCCAGGGGAGCTTCCTAACCCAGGGTCGAACCCACGTCGGCCACATTGCAGGGGGATTCTTTACTAGCTGAGCCACATGGGAAGCCCATGAGGTACCCAGAGTACTTAATGTCTCAAAGTAGTCAAATTCATAGACACAGAAAGTGGAATAGTGGTGGGCAGAGGCTGGGAATAGGGAAATGGGGACTGGTTCAGTGGGTGCAGAGTTTGAGTTTTGCATTAAGAGTTCTGGAGCTGGGTTACACATTAATGTGAATGTATATGTCACAGCTGAAGTGACCACTTAAAGTGGCTAACAGGCTAAATTTTAGGTTATGTGTATTTTATCTCAATCTTAATATATAAATAATTACTCATCTTTCAGTTATTCAAAAGCCCGGGATTTTGCATGATGCATTCACCAAAAAAAAAAAAAAAAGTATATTTACAAAGAAATAATTATTTACTCATCTTTAAGTTATGCAAAAGCCCTGCACTTTGCATGATGTACTCTGCATATAAGTTACATAAGCATGGTGACAATATACAGACTTGATGTACTCCTTTCCCAATTTGGAGCCAGTCTGTTGTTCCATGTCCAGTTCTAATGGTTGCTTCCTGACCTGCATACAGATTTCTCGGGAGGAAGTAATGTGATCTGATATTCCCATCTCTTGAAGAATTTTCCAGTTTTTTGTGATCCACACAGTCAAAGGCTTCAGCATAGCCAATAAGGCAGAAACAGGTGTTTTTCTGGAACTCTCTTGCTTTTTTGATAATCCAACAGATGTCGGCAAGTTGATCTCTGGTTCCTCTGCCTTTTCTAAATCCAGCTTGACTGTCTGGAAGTTCATGGTTCATGTACTATTGAAACCTGGCTTGGAGAATTTTGAGCATTACTTTGCTAGTGAGTGACATGGGTGCAATTGTGTGGCAGTTTGAGCATTCTTTGGCATTGCCCTTTTTTGGGATTGGAATGAAAATGGACCTTTTCCAGTCCTGTGGTCACTGCTGAGTTTTCCAAATTTGCTGGCATGTTGAGTGCAGCACTTTCACAGCATCATCTTTTAGGATTTGAAATGGCTCAACTGGAATTCCATCACCTTCACTAGCTTTTTTCATAGTGATGCTTCCTAAGGCCCACTTGACTTCACATTTCAGAATATCTGGCTCTAGGTGAGTGATCACACCATTGTGATTATCTGGGTCATGAAGGTCTTTTTGTGCAATTCTTCTTTGTACTCTTGCCACCTCTTCTTAATATCTTCTGCTTCTGTTAGGTCCATACCATTTCTGTCCTTTATTGAGCCCATCTTTGCATGAAATGTTCCCTTGGTATCTCTAATTTTCTTGAAGAGATCTCTAGTCTTTCCCATTCTATTGCACCAACGGCAGCTCATATTTAAATATTTCTAAACACCATTCATCATACCTTTAAAAATCTTTTGGATAGCTTTAATCTTGGACATTTTCCAGCTTTACTCTTGGGAATCAGTGTGACTTTTCCTTTCAGAGAGCATTGTTTGATATGCTTGGTCTTTTCCCACAGATCTTTTCCCCAGGGTTAATTAGTAGAATCAGATAGTGAGTCACCTTTTTCATCAGATGAAATGTGGATAAGAAAGAAATTTGTTTTACAATTAATATTTGTACACAGTGTAGAGTCCTAGTCACCAAGCTTCTCACTTCTCTCCAACTCAACATGCAATAGACTCTTGTTGTAGCCACCCAGCTCCCAGGGACAGCCATGCCCATGAGTTCTGGCCAAGCTAAATTGAGTAGAAGTTCCATTGGCTCTGAACAGGCCTGGCCTCTGAAAATGTCCCACAAGGCATCCTTTCCCATTTCTAGCTGAGCGGAATAGATCCAGTGCCAGGGCCAGATTTGAAACCACCGGTTGTTGATGACAAACCTATAACTCAAAGGTACCATGGCCCCTGAATCCTTTTGTTGAAAGGAAATCAACAAGCAGAGTCACTTGACATTTGAAAGCCTATGTTCAAGTAAAGGTAAGATTTTATGATGTTCATGCAGCTGATATTTTCTTGTTTATATGCTACAGTGAGTAACTTTAACTTACAGGATTATGGATTAAAAAATCAACTAAAAATTCTTTCAAATTCTGAAATAGAAAATAGTTTTTTGAATATTTGAAAAGATAAAAAATACATTTATTTAAGAAACATTCAGCATGCTCTCTCAAGCATTGTTTTAGAATTTCAAGATGTACATTTGTGCCCGCATGCTAAGTCACTTCAGTCATGTCCGATTATGTGTGACCCTATGGACTGTAGCCTGCCAGGTTCCTCTGTCCATGGGATTCTCCAGGCAAGAATACTGGAATGGGTTACTGTGCCCTCTTCCAGAGGATCTTCCTGACCTAGGAATCAAACCCGTATATCTTACAACTCCTGCATTGGCAGGTGGGTTCTTTTACCACTAGAGTCACCAAGATGTACATACACCAAGATGTATATACATTAAATATAATCCCATAATTTTGCTTTCAGACATTTTATAGTCAGTATAAAAATACAAAAGTGGCCACCACGCCTGCTTTGGATAATTGAAGCTGACGTGTGGTGGATATGGGTGGAGAGGCAGCAGGTGTGGATCATCTTTGTTTCTGGGAACACTCTTAGTTCTGGCTTTTGACAACAGTTTCAATATAGAGAATTTTCTCAATCCACCTGGAGCCAAGGAACTTCTCAGCCCAATCTGTGAAGCCTTAATCCATAATCTGTAGCAAGCAACCCAGAAAGCCCAGTCATAACCCCTGCAGTATTAAACCTCAATTCTTCTTCTTCTTCTTGAAGTTGCTCAATAGTGTCTGACTCTTTGCGATGCCATGGACTGTAGCCTACCAGGCTCCTCTGTCCATGGGATTCTCCAGGCAAGAATGCTGGAGTGAGTTGCCATTTCCTTCTCCAGGGGATCTTCCAGACCCAGGGATAGTCAGACTTTAATACTGACAGCTTCCTTATTTTTAATCATCCTTCCTATTAGAAGCAAAAGGGAGAAACCAAATATGTCCCTCAAACACACATAGAGGAGGCGCGTCTTCTATCCAGTCCTCCCCCAGCTTTCCTGCATCACAATCTCTGATCACAATATGCTTCCTTTTTTCTACCAGAAAACTTTCCCATGCCTATGCCTGACTCTGGGAGATAGCAAAAAATAGAAAGGTTTGGTGACCTGCAGTCCATGGGATCACAAAGAGCTGGACCCAACTTAGTGACTGAACAACAGCAGCCACAATGCCCAAGTCTCTGCCGAACAAAAGGGGTGGTAACTGAGTCCTTCACATTATGGAGCAAGAGTGCAATAAACAGTGCTCATTCTCTTTAGGTAATTTTTGTTTGCCTACAGATGTCAGAAGAGTGAGAACCAAATAAAAGTCAGGACAATATGTGCTGCTTCTGTTAAATCTTAAAAAAAAAAATCCTTTATCACAATATTTAAGTTGAAATCTAATTCACATAAAGTTTATTCTGTAAAATGTACAACTGAATGATCTATCATCTGTTTACAAAGTTGTGCAACTATCATCACTACCTAAATCAGAGCATTTCATCTCCTCACAAAGAAAGCCACTATCCATTCAACAGTCACTTCCCCTCCCACCTTCCCCCAACTTCCGACAATCTGTGTGCTTTTTGTCCCTAATGATTTGCCTATTCTGCATATTTAAAGTGCATGGATTTGTACAACAGTGGCCATGTATGCTGGTTTCTTACACGTGGTGCTATGTCTTTGAGACTCATCTATGATTTAGCACATGATTCATTCCTCTGTTTGACTTGAGAATTTTCCTTTCTAGGCAATTATAATACACACACACACACACACACACAACCAAGTTCTTTTCTTTTTAATTGTGAAAAACTCACAGGATATAAAATTTCCATTATGGCAATGTTACGTGCTCAGTCCACGTCACTAAGAACTGTCTTTGTGCAGGGACCCTCTTTGCTGCACCGGCCCTGAGCCACCAGCTAGCACAGCACACCAGCCCAGCCATGACACCCCGTCTCGGGACCCTCCGTACCACCCACCTGAGTAGGACTCCACACAGGCCTCCCCACGGCGGCCTAAAGAGAGAACTCCATGGGGGGGTGGGCAGTGGTGGTGAGGGGGGAGAGACAGGACAGGAGAGGCGGGTGGAAGAGCCTCCCATGCTGAGCTCGAAGTCTCAGTCGCATGCTCGCCAGACCAGCCCTGCTTAACTATTGGGATCAGAAATGGTCAGACGGGTGGGGGAAGTGTGACCGTGGACAGCAGCAGCTTCAGCCAGACACCCGACAGTCTACACTGCAAACCTGCCAGGCCAGCTTCAGTCCCCGGGCCAGTTGCAGAGCCCCAGAGCCCCAGCCTCATGTGGGGGCTATGCCAGCCACACCCTCCAGAGCTCCACATCCCCAGCTCACAGGAGAATGCTCTGAGCTCCCAGGAGGTCGTGTCCACTCAGGGTGTATGACAAGCGGCGTTAGGCTGGGGCCAGTTGGACGTGGTCGCAGTGAGACCAAGTTTCTCTGTATCTCTTCTGCTCCTGAAGCGCCCACTTTCTGTTACTCGCTCAAGCCTTGCTTTGTCCAGGCATCCCCCCAAATACAGCCAGGCTGCAGGGAGGGGTTTCAGGGCAGAGCAAGAGCTGCAGTGTCTCATGGTGAGCAGGGCTGGCCACAACTCACCCTCGACTCTGAGAGAGCATCACTGTGGGTCAGAAACTGACCCTCTGAAGGCACAGGTGACTGCTCCTGGATCACACAGGGGCCTTAGAACTTAGGTTTGTCTTGTGACCTCTACAGCTGTCTCTAAAGGATGGACCATGTAGCGAGGAGACAAACTGATCCCTGGTAATCACAGTCAGATTGGTTAAGGACCAAGTGGGTGTGGTGGGGCTGTGGGAATGGGGATGGGACCTGCCTGCTTCCGTTGGTTTCCCACCCCCCACTCCCCTGACCTTCTCCTCCTCAATATCATAACTTGTATTGGGCTTTCTTGGCCCAGACACAACAGAAGTGATCATTCAGTTACTCAATATTCAGTGGAATAGTCATGAAGTGACATCAAGTGTAAAAAGAAATAAAACTGAAAATAAAATTCATCCAGACAGGTAATGTTTTAGATGAGGTTAGTGTCAGAGAAGATCCTTGGGCTCTGTGTAAAGGTCCCCCTGAAACTCTGGCCCTGGAAGGAGGGAGAAGATGACACCTTTGGTGAATGTGACCTAAACCTGGTTTGTGTTTAACCAGCTCATTGATTTGGTCATTCATCATCGTCACATTTTCTGAGCCCCATTCTGCATCTTCGAGGTCGTCACAGGGCTTACAAGCTGGAGAGTTCATTGAAGTGTAAAGACTTGAGGGGTCCTTAGTGAGGCAGAAAATTGTGCAGGCAGAGCAGGTGATGGAGAAAGGCATTGTGGACCAGGTGAGATCTGAGCTGGGTCTCCAAGGGTGAGTGATCAGTTAGCTAGGGCCTGGCTCTGAGCAGGACTCAAATACATGATGAATGACTAAATGAATGAAAATGGAATCTTCCTGAGAGAGCAAGAGTGCCAGCTCTTCTGTAACTGAGTCCAAGCTTGTACTGCTCACCTCACGACAGGCCAATTAATTGAGAGATGAGTTGTTGGTGCAAGGACAGCGGCTTTATTCAGAAACCCGGGACTCTTGCACCAAGGACCCATCTTACCTGAGTTAGAATTCAGGCTTCTTTTCTATTTATACAAAAAGGTGAGGGGGTGGGGGGGAGGAAAGTCAAATATTTCTTCATTCCAATCATCCTCCAGAGGGGATGTGTTCATTTCTGCCTCCCTGCTGTGACTCACAGGAGAGTCTGGTCAGGAGGTTTCCTGTGAACTGAACAAAGCTATTTTAGCTTGGTGCTCATTACCTGGGATGCAGGGTTCCCAGAGATGGAACTTTATGTATAAGCATATAGGCAACATTCCTTTAGCTGTTACCTCATAATAGGTAGACTACGAAGGGTCCTTGTCTATGACGAATTCAGGCCAAAGCTCGGAACTGCAGTCACACAGGGGCGATGTGGAGAGGCCCCGCGGGGTGCCCACTCCACCCCCTCAAAGTCTTCCTGACTAAGCAGCCTGTGTCTTGACTCCCCAGGGCACCTGTCTGGGCTGTTCTCTCAGACCGGGCTGTCAGAAGCAACAGTCAGCTGGGCTCCTCCCTGATCAGGCCTGAGGACACCAGCTGCCTCACCTGAAATGGGTCAGTCTCTCAGTCATGTTTGAAGCTTTGTGACCCCATGGACTATAGCCCGCCAGGCTCCTCTGTCCATGGGATTCTCCAGGCAAGGATATTGGAGTGGGTTTTCATTTCCTTCTCCAGGGGATCTTCTCCACTCAGAGATCAAACCCAGGTCTCCTACATTACAGGCATATTCTTTACCATCTGAGTTACCAGAGACATGCATAAGAAACTGCTACTTGCAAAACTGGGCTCAGAAGCCTGGGTGTGTGGTTCAGGCTCTATGAGGCATTTCACATCCTCCTAGTATCTCCTCTCTTCTCCCTAAGAAACTCTCATGTCTCAGGACACCTCTAACCAAAACTCTGCTTTTGGTGGGATCTAGTGCTCAGAGGTTAATATTTTCAGCCCAGAGAGACACAGCCTGTGCTTTAGACATGAGAAACCCTCCCATCTAGCCCCAATCCATCCAAATCTCTCCCGTTCCCCAGATTCGACAGCCAGCAGACAGTCCCTGAGACTGTTCAGCAGACAAGCTCCCACAGTGTCTGGCGCTGAGGCTCCTCCCGCCCCCGTGTCCCATCAGCCCTGCACGATGAGCCCCAGTCCTGGGAATGGAGGGGCCCCTCTGCGCTTCTTCTGGGGCTGCTGTTGGGCCTTCTTCCTCCTTCAACCAGAGCAGGGAGCTGGGCTCATCCAAGCCCGGGAGTGGGGGGGTAGGAGGGGACGAGCAGTCAGTCTCTCTGTCTCCCGCGGCCCTGGGGGAGGAGGCGCTGGGGGGATGGCGGACGGGGCTTGGCCTGCTCAGCGGTCAGGACTCAGGACGCATTCGGGGGAGGCTGAACCTACTGGGGAATGTTGATGGTGACAAGCTCTTTCCATCTCTGTAGGAGCTGGTCCAGCTCACCAAGCTCTCTCAAAACTAGCACCCTTCATCTGGCAACAGGGGGTGGGCTGAGTATTTTCCAGGAAACTCCTCTCTAACCTCTGGGAAACATTCTGACAGGGTCTCTGATGATGCAACAGAGGTCCACTTTGGTTAAGAATCAACGAGGACTCACTGTTTGGCCCATGGATCCCCATGCTATGTAGCAGCCTTGATGGGAGGGGAGTTTGAGGGAGAAAGGACACATGGATGTGAATGGCTGAATTGTTCCCTTTGCTGTTCACTTGAAACTATCACAGCACTGTTTGCTAAAGGGCTATACCTCAAATAAAAAACAAATGTTAAAAGTTAAAAGGCAACAACACATGACCAAACACTCAGGAAAAGAAGACACTGGATGATTTGGACATTGGCTTCAAAAGTACATTTTGGTAACACAGAAAACTACAGTGCTTTAAAATCCTAGTTTATGATTTAGAATCTATGATATGTAGATGAGTGCTCAATTGTTTAATACAGGCACCAATAAAAATACAAGCTGAAGACTAACTGGTTTTAATATCATTTTCTGTTTTCATAAATTTTGCACTATAGACTAAAGTCAGGGCACATGATAATCTGTTTATGTGTCTCCCTCCCTCCATCTCCCTCCTGCTGTTGTTTTAAATTTATGTCACTAGTGAGTGCACTCCAGCTCTCCTGCAACACACACCTTCATTCTGTAGGAGAAGTGATAACACTCGCTTGCACTCGTGTAAGTGAGGAGGTGATGTACGGTGATGGAAGGAAGGAGACTGGCGGGAGACCCGGCCTGGCCTCAGCCAGGGGCTTTGCCCTGACACTCGCTACCCGGTTCCCTGTTGACCTGTAACAGGGCCTGGAAAATCCTGTGAGGAGCCCTGGCTAAGAACCTTCATGCACGTCTCGCCATTTACATCGTGGGAATGGAGTTCCCAAAGATCTTCAGATTTCTGATTTCTTTTGTCTTCATTAGTCTTCTCACCAGGGGTGTTGTTAATTAAATCAGCCTATATATTATTAATATTAACATATATTGTTGATTTATAGATATTATTATAATATAATAAATTTATATTTATTATATTAAAATAATTATGATAAATATAATTATATTATAATAATATTATAATAAAATAATAATAAATAATAATATTATTATAATAAAATAATAATAATACATCACATTTAACATTTACTTGCATTATATATACATATGTTTATATAGCATTATGTTAAAATAAATTAAATTAATAAATATAAATATATATTATATATATTTATTTATAAATTTATTATATATATATTTATTAATAAATATAAATATTTATTAATTTAATTTATATAAATATATATTTATTATATATAATATATAAATTTATTATATTTATTTATATATTTATTAATAAATATAAATATTTATTAATTTAATTTATATAAATATATAAAATTATATAAATATAAATTTATAAAAATAGTATGTATTTATATATATTTACAATATATAATTATATATATTATATATAGAATTATATATAATTTATAAATATATATATTATATATAAATAAATAAATTTTATAAATATAATATATATAAATTATATAAATATATATAAATAAATATATATATAAATATATAAATGTAAAAATATATACATTAATATATTTATATATAGAAATTTATATATATAAATTTATATAAATAGAAATAATAATAAATAATAAATAAAATAATAATAATACATCACATTTAATATTTACTTGCATTATATATACATATGTTTATATAGCATTATGATAAAATAAATTAAATTAATAAATATAAATAAACTAGCATAACAATATGAGTATATATGACTCCTCAGAGGCAGGCCTTTGCCTTTTGTATGGTCAGCTCTTCCTACTGACCATATTTTGTTTGCCAGAAAACAATGAAGACTGAGGCCAGAGTGAAAGTGAGGGGAAGGCAGGCAGAGAAGACCCAGCCTGAAATTACAGGGGAGACACAATGAGTCACTCAAGTGAGAGAAGTGTGCTCCCAAGACCAACCTGAACTGCAGTCTTAGTGAGGGGAGCGGTTGTGACCCCTCACCCGGCCCATCGGCCCCTTCTGGGGAGGCTGAGCAGGAGGAAGCCTCCTCCAGGTGTCTCCTCCGGCTCCTCCCGGGGACCCTCTCATCCTCCCCAGTCTCTGCTGCGACCTTTGTCCTTTGCTGCCAGCAGGCCGTTCACTGCCCTCCGCTGTTCTCCTACCGGCTCTCTTTCCTTCCCTTCCTGATTCTCTGGGCTGCTACCGGCCAGGCTGGAGACACAGGCATCACAAGACCTCCCTCCAGCCAGTGAGCTGTCCTCGCCCCGCCCTCCTCCTTGAGAGCTGGGTTAATGGGGTGCCTGGGGTTTATTACTGAGGCTTTCCTTGCTCTCAGATTCTTCCCTTCCAGATGCTGAGATGTGCAGGGCAACTAAAGACATTTCTGCATTTCCCTGAATGTGGATGCTAGATGAACCTAGTTTCCTTAGAGCAGAATCATATTGTTTGAAACAAAGATTTTTGTATTCCCCCAAACAGGAAATGGTGACACCTCAGAGTCATACTGTTACTTGACAAAAGCAAGTTGTAAAACAACACACATTATTTGTCTAACTGAACTAAAAAATGATACTATATTATCTGTGTAAATATATATATATATATATTTGAAAATGTTTTTTAAAAAGCTGGAGAAATATATACAAATGAACCACAGGCACCTTGATAGGGATGAAAGAGAAATTTTACTTTTACTCTAAATTATCCAGTTTTTTTGTGTGTACTTTTAATTCAGGATGAACTTGAACAAGAGTGTATACTGTTTGTATTAAATAAACACTTTACATATGATTGTACAGAACTAGCTTATCATAAAAACTGAACCAATGTATTTCAGAGTCAAACAAATGATAAGCTGTGTAGAAGAGACTGAATATTTGCTGAAGGGTTAAAGATAGAATGAGCACACGAGCAGCCCAATCAATGAAATGCGGGCTGCACACTGCTGTCTCCTCCAGTCACTAGAACATCCCTTGAACACTTGCTGGATTTAAGTCAGCCTGGAAATCAGTTACCTGTCCAAGGCAAGTCAGAATTTATGCCAGGCCCATAGGAAAGACATGTCTTAACTAATTTGGCTGCCAATATCTCTGAGGGGAAGAATATGTACACTTTATTCTCAAAACTTATTTTGGCCTGTCCTACAATGGATTATTTCATTAAAAACAAAACACTCAAACTAACATTGAAAACCACCGTTTTGGTGTACCTTAAACCTTTTGCCATTTTACAGCTTTCTCCTTTTCTGTCATCTCTTAAACACATGCAAAATAAATACAGTGGAGTCCCCAGCAGGAGCTGCTACTCAAGGAGCTCTGGGCCTCAGTCCTTACTAGGAGTTAAAGTGGCAAAGAGAATTTTTGCTCCAGAATTCTAAAGGCATTTTGGTGTTGGATAATCTGGACCTGTGGAAAGCATATGATAGCCTGATGCTGTTTCTTACAACTGCCGCAGTTCAAAGATTTTCAATATCTTACTTTCTGTAAGCAAATATTGAGAATGCTCAGGAGAGAGCATAAATATAATAACATAACTCGTTATAAATAGCATGTAAGTAGAAAGTGTAGTTAGATGTGAGTCTAACTTACCTTAAATTCCTAGTTCCTGTGACTCTCAGTCCATAAGGCTCAGACTACATTCTTTGGGCATTTCTACGGAGTGGACAGTAGGTGGCACTTTCAGCCTGTTTAAAAAACAGTTCACCGGCTTTGGCTTGTTTGCTTGCTTTTTAACTGTTTTACCACCATTGCACAGAAAACAGTCATTTTGTACATAAGTGTATGAAGTCCAGATCAATGTCTTGGGAGCAATTTCAGAACACAAAGCCATTTAACTGAATCTGTAGGAAGCATTTACAAATAACCACAGAAAAGACTTTACCTTTTTGTAGATCCAAACTGCAAAAAGAAAGTGAAAGTCACTCAGTCATGTCCGACTCTTTGTGACCCCTTGGACTGTAATCCCGCCAGGCTCCTCTGCCCATGGAATTCTCCAGGCAAGAATGCTGGAGTGAGTTGCCATTCCCTTCTCTAGGTGTCGGGAGCCACCGGGGTGTGCCCAAACCGTGACAAGGTCACGGGATGAGAGAGGAACCTGCAAGGCAGCTCTTTCTCACACGGGGCTGCCCCGGGGGCCCAATATGTCCCCTCAGGAGCCGCCAGGATGAGAACGGAATCTGCAAGCAGCTCTTCCCCTTGAGATTGTCCCGGGGGCCCGGTACATCCCTTTCTTCCTTCTGTCTTACTGTTGTTGGGCTTTCTATTAATTTTTGGAAATATAATATATAGTAATAAGGCCTCCCTGGAAAAGTCCAAGCCTTTTTTGGAAATGCTCATGATTGCTCTGACTCAGGACATGACCATAAACATCAAGTCAGCAAAGAAAAGGTCACAGGTATAGTCTGGCTGCTTGCTTAAAAGATTATAATGTTCTAGAATAGAAAACAGTAGAGGCATTTAGATTTAGAAGTAGATGCACTGCATCAGTTTACTTGCTCCTTGGTTGACAGGGTTTTCTTTATTGCTATTTCCTTGCTGCTATTTGTTCATTGTTTCCCTTTCTTTAAACAACATGATATTATGGGCATTTTTGTAGAGTTAGCAAATGGGGTACATAGATTTCAAGAGATTTATACTAACCAGCTTCACTGCCATTATCTCACTATTAATAGAGGTGTTTTGCTGCTTTAGAGGTGTTTTTGCTGTTTGATAGTTAATCATTGTACATTGAAACTTTGTGGTTTCAGGTAAAGAAAAATATCAGGTTTTTCTCATGGTACTATTCTCAGAAATGTCAAACATGTTACTGTGACCCTTTCCATGTATTGTTTTGTTGTCCAAAGAATTTACACTGTACCTGAGATTTGTAGGACATTGTTTTTGTTAGAGTGAAAATGTTAGGCCATTGAGGCAAGAAGACTATGTACGGGATTTTTAAAAATAAACCCTGTAATCAGAAACGTTCTAGATGAATGCATATGGGAAAAACATGGGAAAGAAAAATATTGACAGATGCATGAAACTATATCGGATGTAATATGTGGTGATTTAGGGGGGAGGAAATGTTCATTCTGTACAAACTGAGCTATCCTAAAAATAAAAAAAAGCTACCTCTTCTACTCAACCTTCTGTGTGTGTCTGTCTTCTTCCTAGCCGACGCCACTCATCCCTTGGGTATTCCTGGTTCTGCCAGGGCTGGACCTCGGCATCTAGGGAATCTTCCCAATCCAAATTATCCAGTAATAAAATGCTTTTGGTGTTTGTGTTGCAAATACTCGTTGCTACTTTAATTTCTGATAATGACAGAATCTCAGGTCGACCTAGGCCCTGTTCTAAACTAGTTTGTGCCCTGTAACCCTGGTCAGATACATAGACTTTATAAAGTTTGGTTTTTCTTGTTTGGAAACAATTTGACCCAGCTCAAAAGTGAAAAGCAAACTACTAGACCTTAAAATGTTCCAGTAGAGTACAACCAAATGCTGTTGATTCTAGGTACTTCATAGGATGTTTTTAAGCCTTGTCAGCCACCAGATTCTCTTGATTCTGAAAGCTGGGTTTACTAGGGCCTGGTAGCAATGGAAGTGTGATGAAATCACTGCAGCAGTGTTCTGCTCCAATGCACAGGATCTGGACAGACTGGGAACAATGATAAAATATTTTGAAGGGGTGAATCCAGGGCATGTAATCTTATCTGAACAAAAGCTTGTGCACCGACGCATTTTATGCATCACTTCAGGGCGCCCACAGGCTCCCTGGGCTCTCCAAATCCCTCAGCTTAAGAGCTCCTGGCCCGGGAGTGAAAGAAAACAAAGGCAGCCCTTCCATCTTGCCCATTCCGACCTCTGGTCCCATCACAGCCTCACCCCTGAGAGGGACGGTGGACGCTCAGCTCGCTGTCCCAGCCGCACGGCTGCCAGCCGAGTTACAGGCGCAGCCCTGCCCAACGGCCTGCTGCTTCCTGCCTGCTGCCGGGCGTTGTGAGAAGGCCCCAAAGAGATCTAGGAAAAGCAAAGGGGAGTCCAACTCAGCAGAGCGGCCCCGAAGCTCGAGGGAGCTAAAGAGACAGGAAGCACGAGTCAGGTCAAGGAAGGACCCACTTCCGGCTGTGCGGATAACGGACGTGGCCGAAGCGTCCTGCTCCCTGCGCGCGCGTCTCTGCGTCTGCAGGCACTTCCGGTTTGCCCCACCGTGAGAGGCGACTGCTTGTCAGAAGGCAGATCTTTTCTGTCATCAATAAACTGTCTTTTCCTTGCTGTCAGCCCTGTAATCTGGCACTATATGCTCCTTGTTCTATTGGCTGCTAACATTTCTGTAAAAGGAGATCTGTCAAGAGTTCAAGATTCCAGTGGTCTGTGAAGTCCCACCACCAATACACTCTCCAGAGTTGTGTTTGAATCAGGTAAAAATGCTCATTACAGACTTAGGATTGAACATACTAATGTGAGAACATGAATGAATTTAGAACTTTTAGAAAGTCTAATTTTAAAGGTATTTGTTTATCTTTAAAGCCCAATGAGAAAATTTTACTCTTGCTTATCTTGTCTGAGGAATAACCATGGACAGATACTGAAAAAAAGCTACAAAATTTGAGGCTTTGAAGAATGGAATTAAAAGAGAATGGGTCTCATGTAGAGTAACTCCTTTGGGATGGAGAAGCTGAGAGGGGAAACAAATTGATTCAAGAAAAGATCTTATTATTAGAGCTGAGGTCATCTGCCATTTAGTCAAATTTACTTTTCTGCATGCCAGATCACCTTATACAGACTTGTACAGACACACAATACAACTACCATCTCCACTGATACACAGAGGGGTGCCCTGGCCACCACTTCAGACCACCTTGTGGGGCACTCAAGATGCTCAGGACTCCATCCCATGTGTCCTGGGGAAGTGATTCCCATGAGGTCCAACCACTGAGCCTAGTTTTACTCTGTTTTCAAACAGCCCTTTAAATCCCCGAGGACAGCGCTCCACTCTCTCACCGCATAAAATGTCCCCCCATGTGTCACTGCTCCTCATCAACATGGCTGCTGGTTTGATAATCAGTCTTAAGATATGGTCACCTGATCTAATATTCTTTATTGTGCTGAAGTCAGTCAAGTGTTTTATATCTTACTAGCATATTAATACGTCAGATTCAGAGAAATGATTCAAGTATGAAGTCAAATGATTATCCTATCCATATGAAGTATATAAATATAGTCTCTGAGAGATGGTGAAGGACAGGGAAGCCTGGTGTGCTGCAGTCCATGGGGTCAGGAAGAGTTGGTCATGACTGAGTGACTGAGCAATGGTAAAATATTATCTCAGTTCATAATGAATGTACAGTGCATAGGGGAAAGTGGGAGAAAAGTATTTTAAAAATTGGATCGAGCTTAGCTAGTAAAATTAGCAGTGGTAAATGTTGTTTGAGGGAAGAACATAATGAATTATGAATTAGGAAATTTTCCTCTTTTGTGAAAAGAAAAAATCAACGGTCACAGAACATTCTCAAGAGTAGACATATTTATTTATTTATAAACTGTATATTTTCTGTCATCCTACTTCCATTTTACGAGTTTGTGGGGTTTCCATGATGGCTCATGGTAAAGATTCCTGTCAATGCAGGAGACATGAGTTCAATTCCTGGTCCAGGAGAATCCCACATGCGTCAGAGGAACTAAGCCCTTGCACCACAATCATTGAGCCTATGCTCTAGAGCCTGGGGTCCTCAGATGCTGAGCCCACGCTCTGCCACTACTGCAGCCCATGACAGGAGAAGCCGCTGTGAGGAGAAGGCCGTGCCGCAACTAGAGAGTGCGCCCCGCTCACCGCAACCAGAGCAAAGCCCGTGCAGCAGCAAGGACCCAGCACAGCCCCACCCAAGGAAAGAGCCTGTGCAAGACCAGCCGAAGCCCACTCCGTCTTGTCCCTCCCCACCCCGTGGCCTGAGCAGTGGGCGCTGCAGGCCAGCCCTCGGGGGCACTGCGGAGTGGGCATCGAGCTCGCCTGCCCGCCTGTGGACTAGGCCACCACCTCAGATGGAGCAGCGTTGCACTCAGGTGCTGACGTCACCCATTCACCGTGACGTCCTCCTTGGTCAGAGCCTGCTCACTGCCACCTGCCTTTCCCTTTTAATCTCTTCAGAATGTGCAGACGTGGCGATCAGACACGACCTCCCGAGTGTTCACAGGAAACGGTGCCGCGCACGGGCAGAACTGCCCGGGTGAGCACCCGCCATCAGACCCACCGACTGAGCTCCCTTTGTGCCGGGAATGGGTCGTCTCCACAATGCAGAGGAGAGTCTGTGTCACGCAGACCGATGGTGAGAAGTTCACAGGAGTCTTGGCTCCTGGACGCTGCCTGGGTCTGGTTAGTGGAGGCTCCAGGAGTGAAGCGGCCGACCACAGGAGCGGCGGCAGCAAACTGCCGCACAGCTCGCTGCCGAGGGTTCGTGGAGGACGCAACGGTGACAGAGCTGGGTTTTCAATGGCAACAATGGCATGAGCTGCCGACAGAAGTTTCTCCCAGGTTCTCTTCGGATTCCTAATGTAGACGGCCTCACTTTTCCTTCTGTAGATGTCCTGCTCCACTGGGAAGTAAAGGCTGGTGCCACCTAAGTGGGCTCCTGCTGCAAGGAACGTGATGATGTCCCCCTGCATTTGCCGGACATCAAGGACCCAGAATAGTGTAAAAGATTCACTTCAAGGTATGACAAGAGTCCAGACAGTGCCATGTGGACCACTGTCTGGGTAGTGTGGGAAAAGCCTGAGAAGATGTTTTAGAGAAGCCAGGTAATCTTTCTGATAAAACAAACTTGACTTTCATTCAGTTGGTAGAAATAACACTGTGAGCTTTATTCTTTAGAGGTTTAACATTTTTTTATAATGTTTTGACATTTATGAGAAATTTATAATACATGTACAAGGTTCAAGAACCTAAAAATATAAAATATTTTATATTACGTTTTTCCTCCTACCCCCTCCCTTCTTGTGAAAGCTCTGCTGCTTTCACAGTCAGTCATGGTGTTTCATTTCCCAGGAATCTTTCCAGAGATTTGAATTTTTAAGAAATTATTTATTTGGCTGTGCCAGGTGTTAGTTGTGGCCTGTGGGACATTTTCCATGGGAACTCTTAGCTGTGGCATGTGGGGTCTAGTTTCCTGACAAGAGATTGAGCTCAGGCCCCTACAATGAGAGTGCAGAGTCTTAGCCACTGGACCAGGAGAGATGTCCCAGAATGTCATTTATGCAGACACAAGCAACTATGAATATCTGTTTCTTCTTCATTCTATATGGTGGTGCTAGTGGTAAAGAACCCACCTGCCAATGCAGGAGACAGAAGAGACTCGGGTTCAATCCCTGGGTCTGGAAGATCCTCTGGTGAAGGAAATGGCAATCCACTCTAGTATTCTTGCCTGGAGAATCTCCATGGGGCAGAGAAGCCTGTGGGCCTACAGTCCACAGAGTCACAAAGTGTCAGATATGACTGAATGACTTAGCACACAACCACATTTAAAGACATAAATGGTAGTATACTGTGCACAATGTTTTATTATATCGTGCTTATATTCAGCTGACAATATCTTGGGGAAAACTCTCTCTTGGGACACTATTTTCTGCAATTCAGTCCACTGAATGGATGAGGTACTATAACACACTTTACTGGTCCACATTGGAATAAACACTAATATTCAGTTACATCTTGACATCACAAAAAACAATGTAATGCATAACCTTAGCCTATGTTATTCCACTGCAGGAAAATGTATAAATTTCTAATGCATTGAATAATGTCTAACGTTCATGTGGGACTGAGAATCCCCACCAGCTAGAGTGAAGAAACCTCCTTGAATATGTGGGGCATTCAACCAAGGCACAAAAAATGCATATATTAGAGCTGAAACTAAAAAAAAAAAAAAAGAAAGAGGGAGAGAGAGAGAGATATGAAACTAATCAGAAGCCTTAAAATAAAGGGAACACAGACTTGTACTAACAAACCTTAGCAATAATCCTGAAAAGTGTGTGTTATGCAAGTAACCATTGCCTACCAGGAAAAAAATAAATTAACACTTTCAGACAACATATAAATAAAAGAAAACAAAAGCATTTCTATCACCCAGGAAACTTTAAGACATTTAGGAGTTCTGTGTCAGACAGCAGGTCTGATGTATATTTCATTTTATCTTATACCCACTCATAAAAAATGAATGTAAACCCCTTTATATACACTTCAAATATTTTAGAATATTCAAGAAATTGACTACTTTTTGGAGAAATATGACTTGTCAAGACCATTAATTAAAGCAACTAAAGCAAAAGAAAAATGAGCAAGGAAGGCTATAAAGTAAAAATTTTCCAGAATTACTTCTGAAAATCATGTAAAAGCTATGCAAGCAAAGAACAACTGGCTACAAAAGTACCACATAGTTTCAGAGAATCAAGAATAGAAGAACAGAAGACATCTGTATTTTGTGAATATAATTTAACCCTGCTGTCAGAACTTGATGTAAGTGACCTAAAACAAAAGCACACACCAATTTCACCTACTATTCTTGGCCTCAAAATCCTAATCTATTAAATACTAATAAATGCTATATGAACATTTACAGAGAAATTCTCCATCTCTAAAAAAATTAGGTTTACTCACAAGTTTTGTTCTTTTAAAGTAAGTCAAGTTGTATATTCTAAGAAGTGCTTGCTCCAGAAGACGTGGAATATATGTGCAATGGAAAACTACTCAGCCATGAAAGTGAATGAAATAATGCCATTCGAAGCAACATGGATGAACATGGTGATTTCATATTAAGCGAAGTAAGTCAGATAGAAAAAGACAAACATCGTGTGATATCACATTTGTGGAATATTGAAAAATGATGCAAATGAACTTATTTACAAGACAGAAGTAGAGTCACAGACATAGAAAACAAGCTTATGGTTATCAAAGAGGATCACGGGGGATGTGGGGAGAGGTAAATTAGGAGTTTGGGATCAATATGCACACACTACTGTATATAAACTAGGTGGACAACAAAGACCTACTGTATAGTGCAGGGAGCTATACTCAATATCTTGCAATGATCTATAATGGGAAAGAACCTGAAAGAATATATAGTCTCTCAAAGAGTCATGTCCAACTCTTTGGGACCCCAGGGTCTGTAGCCTGCCAGGCTTCTCTCAAAGGAGGGGTCACAAAGAGCTGCACACAGCAGAGGGACTAACATTACATCCCTACTACTATGCTCGTTCTTAGCCAACTTGGAGAAAGACATGAACTCCTTATCAGTGCCGCATTAAGTTTTGCTCTAAGATGCCTGCCATATAGGGAACAATTTGAACATATTCTGAATTTCAGTTGTGCTTGCAAGTAACTTTGTGAGGACAAACAGCTGGTGGATGAAAGCACAGCTGATCCAGAGGATCCTAACCAGGCAGGAAAACGCAAAACACACTTAACACACAATCAAATAGTAAACTGACCGAGGACATTGCAGCAAGTCATACTCCTTTTTTCTCCACTTGTCCACACGTAATTGTCTACAGTCTGCTGTGATTCTTGGCTACTTTAAAATAGAGTGTATTAATAGGAAATTTGAGACATAATAAGGCAAACAGATCAGGAGACATCTGTCATTGAAAAGAGAGTCGATGGATTACAGCTCCCAAGAGGAGGGACAGGCCACGCCATTGGGTCACACAGGAAAGGACCGGAATTGTCCGGAGAGGGAGGGAGAGGAATTCAGTACAGGGGCCTTTACTGTGACTCCTCAGGAGGCAACAGTGAGCTGGGTGTGCAGGTTCATGACTGACTAGTGTGTGTGGTTCTAGCAGCCATCCTTGGTGTCTGGCTCTGGTGACAAGGGAAGGGGGACTGAGGCCCGGAGCACAGCTAAAATGTCACCTCCTCAGAGATACGCCCATAGTGCTGGAAGACAAGCATAATGATCAAGACAGGAGAGCAAACAAACATACCTGTCACACACCAAGAAGGAAAAAACAGTCATCCTCCTCCAGGAGGGAAATCTCTTTATACCTTAAGTTATAGTGAATTTTGAGACTTAAATTAGAAAGATGACTCTAGAAGTCAACTAGTGTAATCAAATGGAAAAATAGAATGAAAACAAGCAAATAAAATAAAATAAAATAAAATGAACAGAAAATACAAAAAAAATTAAAAATAAGTGAAATAGCAAAAGAAAAAAAAAAGAAAGAGAAGAAGAAGAAAGAAAGATAAAGACAACTAAGATTGAAAAGGAGTTGAAGAAATGAATCCAAAGTTGGAGCGAGCCTATGGCTTTCTGAAGGAGCTCGCTTTGGACCATGACTAATGACCTGGAATGGAGAAAAGCTCATAAGCCACACTCCCAGCATCTATTGGTGCTAGGACCCTGAACGCCAGCAGAATGGCTAGTGAGAAACCATAGAAATTGGAGTGGACCTCGGTCGAGAGCAAAGTTGAGGCAAGGGTTTCTTGTTGTCCGGGGAGGGGTTGTCCTCAGGCAGGGGTCTGGGGTGGGGAGACCCCTCAAGGGGAGAGGGTAGGTGGGCAGACATGTGTTTCCACAAGTGTGTTAGGATCTGAAGGGTGAGCCCACGGAATTCCTCCCCAGCCCGCATGTGTGTGCTGAACTTGGAAGCCCTGCAGTGACTGTCTAGCAGGCAAGTCTGGAAGGCCAAAGGCCCCCGGAATCATTTGCATCCTGAGCCCTTTGGTCCAGGGCCAGATCGGAAGTGCGTGCGGGGCTTCGTCATGGGGAATTCCCCGAGAAAAGTGTCGGTGGTGGGATGTCGGGAGTGGGAGTGAGCACCCTCTCGGATGCCTCAGACAATGGGGAGCTTGCACGTCCAGGGGTGGGGCTGTGGGAAAGCCATGAAAGGCCCGAGGGGGCGGGGCCCAGGCCCTTTTTCAGAAAAGCACCCTCTGAGGGAAGGAGGCGTCGTCATGCAGAGGCAGGTAGGAGATGGAAAGACTCGTGGGCCTTGTTTGCAGAGACCCGGGGGCTGCTTCGCGCACGGGGGAGAGGTGCATGTCCGTCTCCCTTCAACGTCTTCCCCAGAGGGCAAGGTTGTCGGCCCAGCGCCACTGGTGCGGATGCCCTTTGGGGACCCTCTGTCCGTGAGGGGCCGTCGCCGGTGGTCGGGCGGCCCCAGCGGGGTGACTTGGCTCCTGGGTCAGCAGGGCTGGCGCCTGGCCACCAAGTCGCCCTGAGTTGGAGGGGGCCGTGGGGGGTCGGGGCTGGGCTTCAGAATCTGGGGAACACCTGCTAGGTGAATGCAGCGCTGCAGTGTCTGAGCCACACGCCGCCCCTGGCCAGCTGGATGGTGTCCCAGCAGCACGCCACCCTCTGTCCGGCCAGCACCTCCTGCACGCTCTGTGCCGTGCGAGCTCACTTGACCCGAGCCCTCCTTCACCCGGGAGAGGTGATCCGGCCCCGCAAGGACCTGCTGGCGGGCTTCCACAGACACCAGCAGGAAGATGCCCACGAGTTTCTGATGTTCACTCTGAATGCCATGCAGCAAGGCTGCTTGAGCGCACCCCAGCCGTCGGGCCTTCCCTCCGAGGACACCACCCACATCCCTCAGATCTTCGGCAGAACTAGGTGGTCTCAGATCCAGTGCATCCACTGCCTTGGTGTCTCGGGCACCTTCGACCCTTATCTGGACATCAGCCTGGATATCACGGCGGCTCAGAGTGTGGAGCAAGCTCTGAGAGAGCTGGTAAAGCCCGAGAAGCTGGACGCTGAAAACGCCTATGACAGTGGCGTTTGTCTCCGGAAGATTCCTGCCACCAAGAGGTTGATTTGCACAGCACGTCCCAGGTCCTGGTGCTGGTGCTGAAGCGGTTGACACAGGTGAGCGGGGCCAAAAGGGCTCAGGAAGTGCGCTATCCCCAGTGCCTCGGCCTGCAGCCCTACACGTCTGAGCGGAAGGCAGGGCCACTGGGCTACGTGCTCTATGCCGTGCTGGTGCACTCCGGGTGGAGCTGTGAGCGAGGACACTACTTTTCTTAGGTGCGAGCGGGCAACGGCCAGTGGTATAAGATGGACGATGCCGAGGTGAGCGCCTGTGACGAGAGTGCTGCCCTGAGCCAGAGCGCCTACGTGCTCTTCTACTCCCGGGAGGGTGCGTGGCAAGGGGGTGCTGGGGGAGGGGCAGCGGCCCCCCTCACGGCTGACCCCACACACCCCGGGGAGCCTGACCCCTCCGGCCCCGGGGAGCCTGCGGGAGACGCCAGCGGCAGAGCTCCTGGGTCGCAGGTGTCCCCGGGGGACACAGAGGTCGAAGGAATCAGCTTAGAGCAGTGGAGACGCCTCCAAGAGCACAAGCGGCCGAAGCCGGCCTTCCACCTCCGGAAGATCCAGTCAGCCCTGCCTGCCGGCGCAGTCGTGATTCACCAGTCCACCACGGAGGAGGGAGAAACGGCAAGCTGCCTGAACAGGAGCTCGGCCGGCTCGGCCGTCCCAGCTCGGACAGCCCGCCTCCGGGCCTCAGGAGCGTTGGCAACGGCCCTTGTGCCAGCGGGATGGCCCGAGCGACCAAGAGGAAGAACAAGAAGCCGCGGCCATCTCTGGGGCTGTGGCGGTAGGTAGGCTCTGAGGCACATGCGTGCAGACGCCCAGGCACACTCTGCGTGCGGCACGCCCTGTGTAACCCACCAAGTGTTCCGGCGAGGAGCGAGTTCCTCTCGGCTGTGTGGCTGGTGCAGCCTCCTGGAAAAAGGCGGGGCCTGCAGTGTGCCCGGGGCCACGGTGTTCACCTGGATCGCGATGAGCGGCTGAGCTCTTGAGGGCTGGCTCTGGTGGGAAGTTCCTGGAGAGGATGGGGTGCGTGACCGGGTCTGAGTACGTTCCGAGGGCCTCACACTTCTGCGGGGGTGGGAGAGTCCTCTCTGGACGGGACTTTGGGTGTGGCTTTGCCTTTCTTTCCCCGTCTGCATTCTCTGGCCGCACCGCTGGGCTCTGTTGAGTGATGCGGCAGGGAGACGCCTCCCAGTACACCCACAGCCAACGCAGCAAGGAAACGATCTCCTGAGCCCTCCGGGGGGCAGGGAGGAGCGGGTGCAGGTCCGTGAATCATCTCCTTCTGGCCGGTCAGGCTCTCGAAAACGCCCCACACGTCGAGCAGGGTCCGGGGAGAAGATGGACGACCAGGCTCTATATGTGGAATGTCCTTGGGAGGCGTAGTGCTACTTGGGAAAGGGACCTCTGGCAGGAATGGCGCAGGGATGTGTTCGTCACCAGCTCGTGCGCAGAGTTGCCTGGGCCCATTTCCGGTGCAAGGAGTCTGCTGCAGAACCTCCAAGTGCCAAACGGGACAAGTGATTCACCGTGCCACGAGCACCACCACCAGCACCACCGGCACCAACACGAAGGCCAAGGGGAGAAAGGCGACCCATGGAGTCCCAAAGAAACTTCTCCACCAGCATGGCACAGGGGCCTGAGTGGAGATGGGTCATGCAACCATTGCTTTCTGAAAGCAAAGGTCCTCCCCGCACTGAGGAAAGACCCAAGCCCGCCCTAGATTGTGAGAGCAAGACAACTAGACATCCGACTCTGCCCATCCTATCTGTCAGTCAGTTGTCTCGTCCAGCGTGGCCCCAGACAAATGCCACTGGACGCGATGAGATGTGGCCGGCCTCTGAAGGGTCTGGGGCGGTGGGGAAACTGTCCTCTCCTAGCTGCTTTCCCGCCTGCCTCGTGATCCCGTGACCTGGTGGAGGGGCGCCCGAGGACCCTTATCGATCCCATCTTGCAGTTTTTTCTTTGTCTTGGTTGCCAGCTTCAAACCCAAAACCCTCCATCAACCGGTGGACCTGCAATTTGCGATTGAGCTTCTCAGACCTAGAGGGCCAGTTTTGGCTCCCAACCCCGATTGTCTGCTTGGTAGAGCAGAGAAAATTATGCTGGCTTTTCACCCCCACACGGTTACCTACAATGCACCATGCCCTCCACACACAGACAGGAAAAAGTGTGATGAGCAGTATCTTCCCCCAAGAACACGATCAAGGGTGCCCTGGATGAGGAAGTCGAGCCACCCACAGGCCGCACTCATTATCACCACCAATCTTACTCCACCCCATGGCATCAAATGGACTTACTGCTTGCCCCATCCACACCCTCTAAGAAGAAGAAGAAGAAGGAGACAGAGGAGAAGGAGAAGGAGGTGAAGGTGGTGAAGAAGGTGAAGAAGGAGAAGAATGGTGATTGGAATGGCGTGGCAGAGGGAATGGGAATGTCGCCTGATGCTGGGGGAAATCCATGCAAAAGAGAGACAAATACTGGCTGATATCGCTTCTCTGTGCCATGGGAAGGAGGCAAAAGGACAGGAAAATTGTGAGCACGTGCGTCATAAAGTACAAAGCAGTAGGGTCCTGGGAAACGTTGGGGCCGCAGAAGGTGGGAGGGGTGCAATAGGCTAAGGAAGAAAGCAGGTCAGGGCTGTCTTTTCCTAGTAAGGATCTACAAAATCAACACTTTAGCTATGGGAAACCGTGGACTGTGGAACACGCGTAGTGCTGGAAGGCAAGCATAATGTCCAGGTCGGGAGAGCAAGCAAACATACATGTCACACACCAAGAAGGAAACCAACAGTCATTCTCCTCCAGGAGGGAAGTCTGTTTATACCTCAAGTTATAGTGCGTTTTGAGCCCCTGAATGGGAAAGATGACTCTGGAAGTCAACTAGTGTACATAAAATAGAAAAAGAGAATGAAAGCAAGCAAAAAAAATAAATAAATAAAATTAACATAAAAAATATTAAAAATGAACGAAGCAGAAAACAAAAAAAAAAAAAAGAAAAGAGAAAGAAAAATACAACTAAGATTGAAAAGGAGCTGGATTAAATTAATCCAAAGTTGCAGCGAGCTTATGCCTTTCTGAAGGAGCTCGCTTTGGACCGTGAACAACGGCCCTGAAGGGAGAAAAGCATATGTGCCACACTCGCGGCATCTTTTGGTGCTAGGACCCTGAACGCTAGAAACGTGGCTGGTGAGAAACCATAGAAATTGTAGTGGAACTCAGTCGCAGAGCTACATTGACTGAAGTGTTTATGTATGATGTAATAAAATCACTTGTTTTTATACAGTGGAGGAAACAAGGAAGTTCAATGCATTTAGGTCTGATAAAGTGTGTGAAGTACTATAGATGGATATTCTTAAAATTTTACAGGAGACAGTGACCAAAACTCTCCCCCCAAGAAAGTATTGATTGTCAGAGGAGGTCCTACAAAGAACTGAGAAAAGACCAGAAGTGAAAGGCAATGGAGAAAAGGAAAGATATACCCATCTGAATGCAGAGTTCCAAAGAATAGAAGGAGATATGAGAATCTTAACTGAACAGTGCAAAGAAATAGAGGAAAGCAATAAAATGGGAAAGAGTAGTGATCTTGATGAACAAATTGGAGATATGCACAGTGTGATACTTGCCAAGCTGAATTTTATTTGGGGCAAAGTGAGGACTGCAGCCCAGGAGACAGTACCTCAGATACCTCTGAGAGATTGCTCCAAAGAGGCAGTGGGGGAAGGTCACTATATAAGCCTTTGGTGAAGGGGAGTTCAGTGCAATCAAGCACTTATTTTACAAAAGGTTTTCTGCTGGTCACGAGGAGTTGATGTCACCATGAAGGGATTTAGTGATTTTCTAGATATGAAGAAATGTAAGAATTAGGATCAAGAAATCAGTTCCTGAAAATATCTGACTCTCTAAAAGACCAGTTCCACCAGTTTCCCCGGAACTCAGAGTGCTTTGTTCTCTACCCCGAATTTCCCTCAGCGGATGTTGAAGGCCGTCCACTTCAGCAGCACAGTGTTCAATCTCCGCCGAAGCAGCTGGCAAATTCCCTGTTGTAGTCCTGCTGCTGCTGCTAAGTCGCTTCAGTCGTGTCCAACTCTGTGTAAGCCCATAGACGGCAGCCCACCAGGCTCCTCTGTCCCTGTGATTCTCCAGACATGAACACTGGAGTTGCTTGCCATTTCTTTCCCCAATGCATGCAGGCATGCTGAGTCGCTTCAGTCGTGTTCACCTCTGTGCGACCCCATAGACGGCAGCCCACCAGGCTGCTCTGTCCAAGGATTTCTCTAGGCAAGAATACTGGAGTGGGTTGCCACTTCCTTCTCCCCTGTTGTAGTTCAGCCTCTGGCAAATGCTCTTCACAAGTGCCAATTTGTAGTTGACATAGATATCACGTGGAAGTAGTAGAGAAAATATTGAAAAAATAAAACAGAGATGCATTAAAACGCACTGTTAGGTTTGTCAACCACAAATTGGCACTTGCAATGGTTACTTGCCATCTACCTCTACAAGGATTAAATAATGTGCTGCTGTAGCTGCTGATTTTCAATACCCCCTGAAAGGAGCTCCGGGTGGAGAGCAGAAATGAAGCCCTCTGTGCTGTGGGAAAAACTGGTGGAACAAGTCTTCATAGAGATATTTTCAGGAATCCAGTTTATAAGGCCAACTCTAGTGTCTCCTCATCTCTACAAAAGTGCTAAAATCCTTCATGGTGGTTCATTTCCTAGAAGGGGAAATAAGATCCTACTTCAAGACTAAGACTGTGCCCCCAGTGCAGGGGGCCCAGGTTCCATCCCTGGTTAGGGAATTAGATCCCACTTGCCACAACTAAAATATCCCATGTGCCACAGATATGTCCTGGCACAACCAAGTCAATAAATAAATAAAAAGACTGCTATTCCTTCCAGAACATAAACACAGAATCCTGGCCCCAAGCAGCTGAGATGCATATCAAAGGAATGATTTCAGTGAGCCCAGATTCTTGTATCTTCCCATACATAGAAAAATGCTAAATTAATTCACCTGAGATATCTGGTTTTCTTTTAATTAACAAGAATCTTTGATGTTCTGACTACTTGCCCTTTGTTGCAAAACTTCTATATAACCTGGCTCCTCTCACCTCACAGCAGTTCCCTTAGGTTTTCTTGAGGTGCTGCCTCCCTGTCTTGCAGTCCTAAAAATTCCTGCTATATAAAACGTAACTCTAAACTTTTAGGTTGTGCATAATTTTTAAGCAAGGACTTCACTGTCTTTAAAGGAATAAAATTATTTGTAATCTATGTAATATATACTTCTTAGGGGGCTTCTGTGGTGGCTCAGATAGTAAAAAATCCACCTGCCAATGCAAGAGATTCAGGTTTGATCCCTGGGTCTGTTTGGGGAAGCACACTGACTGAAACCACCCACCCTGGCCAGGCACCATAGTAACCATTTGCATGAGTTGTTTTATGACAGGAGGTCCTCGTAAGGAACACTGAACTAATAAGCCACCACCAACCGGAAGAGTTCAGGAAAGGTCAAAAGGAGACCCCACGTGTCCGACCACCTCCCAGAATCCCCCTCTCTGACATCCATCTTGGCTGAGCAATGTGTGCACCACCAGGAAGGACTCTGAGTCAGATGATTGGCTAAAGACAACCTGGAAACTAATCCCGTCACCATAAAACCGAGACTGAGAGCCACGCAGCAGATCAGTTCTCCTGGGTTCTCTTACCACCTGCTCTCCACCTGGGCGCCCTTTCCCAGTAAAATCTCTTCCTTCGTCAGCACATGTGTCTCCTCGGACAATTCACTTCTGAGTGTTAGACAAGAGCCCACTTTCGGGCCCTGGAAGGGGTCCCCCTTCTTGCAACAGGTCAGGAAGATCCCCTGGAGAAGGAAATGACAACCCACTACAGGATTCTTGCCTGGGAAAACTCATAGACAGAGAATTCTGGTGGGCTACAGTCCACGGGGTCGCAAAGAGTCAGACACAACTAAGTGGCTTAAAACAACAACATCTGCAACAACGACATCTGCTTAGACTTGCTTATGTCTTGTCTATCACATCTATCCATGGAGGATGTTTTATGTAGACCTGAGAAAATGTGTATTCTGGTTTCGTTGGATGGAATGTTCTATATATGTCTCTTAATTCAATTTGGTCTAAAGTTTGGTTTAATTCCAACATGTCATTCTTGATTTTCTGTTTGGATGATTGCTAAGAGTGAGATGTTGAAAACCCTTACATTTTTGTAATTTGTCTATTTTTTTTCACATAGATCTGTTATTATTTGCTTAAAATACTTAGGTGATCCAATGTTGTTTTATATATTTGCATATGTATATGTGTGTGTGCACGTGTGCATGTATGTATACTTTTTGGTGTATTAACTCCTTTGTCATATAATGGCCTCCTTTGATGTTTGTTATTCTTTTTTCTTAAAGTCTATTTTGTCTGATATAAGAATTACTATGCCCCCTTTCTTTCTGTTTTTATTCCTGTGAAATACCTTTATCTATTCCCTCCCTTTGAACCTTTGTATCCCTAAATCTGAAGTGAGTTTCTTGTAGATAGCATATAGTTTTTTTTTTTTTTTTAATCATCTATGTCTTTTTATTGGTGAACCCACTCTATTTGCTTTTAGACTGGATATTGATATGTAAGAACTGACTCCTGCCATCTGAATGATTGTTTTCTGGTTGCTTTTTGTCTCCATTGATTCCTTTTCCCTTTGTTTCTGCCTACTTTTGTAAATGGTGGCTTTTCATCATGGTATTGTTTCCCCTTTCTATATTTCTTGCATCTACTCTAGACTTTTACTCTGGTTACCATGAAGCTTATGTTAAAATTTTATACCTAAAACAGTTTGTCTTGTGCTGATTGCAGCCTCTCTCCATTAGCCAATAAAGTTGCTCCACCATTTAACGCTTCCTCTGAATGTTCTGATGTCACAGTTCTCTCTTTTATGCTGTGTGTTTGTTAATAAGGTATATTAGATGTAGTTACTTTTAATCATCTTTTCCTTGAAACTTTATACTTGAAGTTGTTAATATACCGTTGTTCTAAGTAATTGGAATTAACTAAATCTGACTATGTATTTTTACCTTACCTAGTGTGTTATATACTCTTGTGTGTGTTCATGTGTTACTTTGCGTCTTTTTCATTCTGCTTGAACTTCTCTAGTATTCTTTGCAAGGCAGGTCTTGTGGTAATGGACTCCCTCAGCTTTTCTTTAAGAACACCTTTACTTTCCCATCATATTTGAAGGATAAGTTTGGTGAATAGAGTTTTCCTGGTTGGCAATTTTTATTGCTCTGCCTTCTGAGTATTTCATTTTACTGTCTCCTGGCATGTAGTTTTCTTCTGAGAAATCTACTAATATCTTTGTGGGGTTTCCTGTGTCAGTTACAGTCATCCCTTTAAGTAAATCAGACATTCCTATTTTAGATAGGAAAATTTAATCAGTATTTTGTAACAACAGTAAGGAAAATTTTCATGGTGTGGGTGCCAGTTGGAAAAGAATTTCCTGACATGAGACAGAGTGAGAGGGAAATGAAGTTTATTAGAGTGGGTGACACCATTAGAGCTGTGGGCCAGCTCAAGAGAGAACCATCGTTGAACAGGGGTCTTTAGTCCAATTTTATACCCAGGGTAGAGGGAGCAGGATAGGGGTCTTGCCGGTCATTTGCTGATTGGAAGAGGCACATCTCCTGGGGGGAAGGGGGAGGGCGGAGAGTAAGGCAAAGACCTTCTCCCTATGGGGTAGGTGGGGAGACAGGTTATATTGCTCAGGAGGACCTGAAATCTGTTAATAGTTACAACATGCGGGAGGGAAGGATGAGAAGGGTCTGGTTTTCCATTCCTGCATTCCGTTCCCCCTTGGTTTTATCTGCTCTTTGGTCCTTGGGTCACTACTTTCGTCCCTCTCTTTATTTTTAGGGCCAATTCTTTGGCCCCTTTTGATACCCTGCTCACGTCTAACTATCTAACTATTTCCCTTCTCAGGCATTTGGGAAGCCAGTCTCAGGGGAAAAGGGGCGATGACCACTCTGACTTCTTCAGGCTGTACAGGGGTGTTGTGCCTTTATGGAGGGAGATGCGAGTCCATGGAATGATAAGGCGGCTTGTTTCAGCATTGTCTGGGTGTTGGCCAGGAATATTCTTGTCAAACTATCACTTGGAGATTTGTTGTATTCTAGAATAAACACATTTAACAAAAAGTTAAAAATACATGGCCCAAAGATTAAGAGAAGTAGAAAATCTCCCGAGGAGCTAGCCAGGAGAACCAGGACTAGACATTGGTTCGTGACATTAGTGTTTCTCTAGGTATAAGAAGATGCAAGAATTTGGGCTCATAAAAATTTTTACCTGAAAGCATCTGACTCTCCGAAGGCCAGTTCTTCTGGGTTTTTCCCAGAGCACAGAGTGCCTTATTTCTTATCTCCATCCTGAACTCCTTTCAAGGGGGGTTGAAGGTCAGCAGCTTGCAGTGGTCATGATGAAATCTTTGTAGAGACAGCAGGTAAGTGCCAACTTCCAGTCAACATGGTCTCTTCACAGCCACATATTTGACCATGCTTTGGGGGCATTTCATGGCCTTTGTGTGCCAGGTCTAATGAAGATTCCATTGACAGGCCACTCTGTGCTGTTACTAGACCAGACCTTGCAAGTAGCAAGTCTCTGGACCATACCTGTCTCACTAGACTCTTGGCCCAGGAGAATATTCCCTCTTGTTGCTTCTTCCCACATCTAGAATTACATTATTACAGTCATTGATCTCATATGGAACTGCATGTCAGCATTTTATCACAGGTCATTCACACATTTAGTAATATAAGAAACAATCTTCTGAAACAAGCAACATGGAAAATAATACAGCTAGCCATATTAGTAAGGTCACAAGCCAGAATTTAAGTCAAGAAATTTCATTAGGTAGAGCCCAGTATACCCCAGGTCATCTGACATTGTTAAATGATTATAGTCAGGTGTCAATCTTCTGGTTGTACATCGTGGAGGATCTGACCTTTATCCAAAGATTAGTTACTGAGATAAGCTTTCAAAACAAACTTAGAGTGTCCTTTTTAATAACTTAATTAATTAAATCTTTTAGCAATATAACATAACAACAAAGAACTATCTCAGAAGTGAGTCGTAGTAAACACAGACCTTAACTAACAAAACTAGAACTTAATATTAAGTGAAACATAATTTTTTTTTTTTTTTGTCATTGTGAGGGCATTAACCCTGTAGCCAGGGAAGGCGTTAACCCATTAAATAAAAATGAGGTTTGTCAGGGAGCCAGGAAAAACCAAGCGGCTGCCTTGGATTTCCCATAGCCCTGACTCTTTGATTTACAGCTACTGTTCCCGCATTTTTAATTCCCCATTTTAGGAGTAGATTGTTGTCATGTTTTAAGGACATCAGAATAGCAAAAGTCTAACAGTGAGGGGTTATTTTTATGTGGAAGCAGAATGAGCTTTTACATGCTCCATAATCTTAAATAATGCTTATTTACTTTACCAAAGTAACAAAAGATTTTTAAAAAATATATAAATCACTTATAGGCAAAGAAATTCATAATCTGTTTTTGAAAACCTCATTCTAAGAAAACTTATCATGTGGGTATGAGAGGTCAAGTAGGGGTCGTCTAGGAAACCTGATGGAGAGAGAGGGGGCCAAGAGACAGGGAGGCAACAGGAAGACATGCGGCATGAGTCCCTGAAATCCAGATTCCGACTGAGGGCCATGGAGGGCTGGACATAAGGAAATTGGGAGTTCTCTCACTGCTTTTGGCCACAGCTAGTGTGCCTTTCAGAGGCCATTTTTGGGGGTCCCCCATGGCGCAGGAGCACCGCAGCGGCGACAGCACAGGAGTTTGGCCGAGAGGACCTACCCCACATCCAAGGTAAGGAGCAGCGGCTGTGCTTTGCTGGAGCAGCCATGAAGAGATACCCCAAGTCCAAGGTAAGAGAAACCCAAGTAAGACAGTAGGCTCTGAGAGAGGGCATCAGAGGGCAGACAGACTGAAACCACAATCACAGACAACTAGCCAATCTGGTCACATGGACCACAGCCTCATCTAACTCAATGAAACTAAGCCATGCCGTGTGGGGCCACCCAAGACGGACGGGTCATGGTGGAGAGGTCGGACAGAATGTGGTCCACTGGAGAAGGAATGGCAAACCACTTTAGTATTCTTGCCTTGAGAACCCCATAAACAGTATGAAAAGGCAAAAAGAAGACGTTAAAGATGAGCTCCCCACGTTGGTAGGTGCCCGATATGCTACTGGAGATCAGTGGAGAAATAACTCCAGAAAGAATGAAGGGATGGAGCCAAAGCAAAAACAACACCCAGTTGTGGATGGGGCCAGTCATAGAAGCAAGGTTTGATGCTGTAAAGAGCAATATTGCATAGGAACCTGGAATGTTAGGTCCATAAATCAAGGCAAATTGGAAGTGGTCAAAGAGGAGACGGTAAGAGTGAACATAGAGTTGGACTATAAAGAAAGCTGAGCACTGAAGAATTGATGCTTTTGAACTGTGGTGTTGGAGAAGACTCTTGAGAGTCCTTTGAACTGCAAGGAGATCCAACCAGTCCATCCTAAAGGAGATCAGGCCTGGGTGTTCATTGGAAGGACTGATGTTGAAGCTGAAACGCCAATACTTTGGCACCTGATGGGAAGAGCTGACTCATTTGAAAAGACCCTGATGCTGGGAAAGGTTGAAGGCAGGAGGAGAAGGGGACAACAGAAGATGAGATGGTTGGATGGCATCACCAACTCGATGGGCATGAGTGTGAGCAAGCTCCAGGAATTGGTGATGGACACGGAGACCTGGTGTGCTGCGGTTCATGGGGTCATAAAGAGTTGGATACGACTGAGTGACTGAACTGAACTGAGTTTGTATTGGGGCCAGGCCTTTTGCAGGGCTAAATTTTCCAGGTTCTGAGAATGTAGCCAAGGGGTGAGTCTGAGAGAGGCTCCCAGGATGTACCAGAGCCCACTCTTAGCCTCCCTGCCATGGGGTATTGAGAGTCACCGGCTGACAGAATGGTGTCCCTTTTGTCCCAGTGATCTCCCCGTGCGATTAATGCACGAAAATGGCCGACCGACCCAACAGTCGCACCCGACAGTGAGAGGTGACCCCTGAGAACCGTGCAGCTAGGGCACCGTGTGACCCGGGCAGAGACAGACAGATTCCATACTTTGCACAAGTGCACGGGGAACATTCTCCAAAATTGACCATATGTTAGGCCAGAAAATAAGTCTACCATAAATAGACTCAAATCATACACAGGAACTTTTTTCCTGTCACAATGCAATGAAACTAAAAATTAGTAGTAGAAGGAAAAGTGGGAAAATCCACAAGTATGTGAAGATTAAATACACTCTTAAATAACCAGTAGGCAAATAATAATAATAAAAAAGAACTTAGAAAATACCTGGAGACAAATGAAAATATAAACAGAACATACCAAAATGTATGGGTTCTGCAAAAACATCACCAACAATGAAATGTAAAGCAGTTAATGCATACATTAAAAAGAAAGTTCAAATAAGCAACCTATCTTTACACCCAGGTAGAAAAGGGAGATCAAACCAAACTCAAAGCTAGAAGGAGGAATGAAAATACTAAAGATTAGCTCTCAGATAAATATACAGAAGAGGAAAACCAAGGAAATCAATTTTAAACAAAAGTTACCTCAAACAGGTTAACAAAAGCAACAGATCTTTAGCTATATTGACTAAAAAAAAAAGACAACTAAAATCAGTAACAAATGAGGAAACATAACTGCTGGTATGACAAAATAGAACAAGAAGGGAGTACTGTAACCTAGATGAAATTCTGTTATTTAAGCCTCAGTCTGTGGTATTTTATTCTGGCAACCCTAGCAAACTACCACAGCCTTATCCTCTTTCTTGCAAATAGAAGTTATGAAAATGGTGCCAAAACCCACATAGTTTATAAAGTATCTGAAAGGAGGAAAAGAGAAAAGGACAAGTTACCTAGGGTGTTGAGAAAAATTTTTTTCTTTGGTTCTTACCAAAGTTAAAATAAAAACATCAAAACCACCAGAAAAGACTAATGAATAGACATTTTAGAGTAGGCAAACAACAGCCGTGGTAAAACAAACTGGAAATTCATTCAGTTGGTAAAAATAGTAAAATAATATTGTAAAATAAAAACAGTAAAATGCATTTTATCCTTGGGAGGTTTTAAAAAATTCAATGTATTGAAAATTCCAAAGAGGTTATAATACAGGTACATGATTCAAGATACTGAAAATATACTTTGCTTTAATTTGTGCCTCCTATCGTTTAGCCTGTTTGTCCAGGGCCATCTGCCCTTCACAGGTAGTATTTTGTTTCTTATGGATCCTCCTAGAGTTCCTTATAAGCAAACACGAAAATATATTTCTCCTTCATTCCATGATTAAAAACACAAATAGTGGTATATTAAGCATGGTGTTTTGTTACATGCTGCTTTTATTTATTTGACAACACCTTGGAAACTGTCCTCTCTCAGGACATAATCTCCTGAATGGAAGTGCACTGAATGGATGATGTACTATTATAACACACTTGGCCCATCCACATTGGGATGAACACGGATATGCAATAATCTGTTTACATTACAAACAATGCTGCAATGTATAATTTTACCTGTGTTACTCTGCTGCTAGCAAAAGTGTAGGATATATTTCTAAAGGATTTGTAACCTGGAGTATTTGCAACTGAGAGAGCATTTGATAAGATGCTACCAGTAAGATCCTTCTGAGCCAGCAATGAGCCTTGCTCTTTAAACTGCAACTTCTCTATCACAGCACTCCTGCACCTGTGTTTAAAACTGCTTTCCAACGTGTTCTAACCTTCAGAAACCCCCTGCAGTCTTCCCTTTCATCAGCACTGCCCTTTATTCTCAGTGTGGTTACAACCTCACTGGGTACATGCCTGTTGTCTCCACTCTTCTCTGGGTCCATCACTGCTCAACTCACTCCATTAGAGCTGGAGCCAGTGTGGCCAGATAACTCGAGTGTAGAGAAATGGGTCATGGATTTGAACCAGGGAGCCTGGTGCCCAGGAGAGAGGGAGGGCCCGTAAGGGATGTAACTGGGGAGAAGGAACGGTGTATTAGGTTTTTATTCAGGTGAAGATTCTACAGAGCCCAGACATGGGAGCAGGAGTCTTGGTTGGAGATAAATCCTTGGGAATTTGTATCCAAATATCACAGCTGAAATGGGAGCGGGGGGCTCCAAAGGGAAGAGCATGTGAGTGAGTCTGCTGTGAACCTGCTGTGAGTGCCGGGGAGAGACACATGGGGAAGGACACAGCAGAGAACCAGGAAGGCAGCAGCAAGCGTTCCGAAAGGAAGGAGAGCGTCCTGGCCATAGGACGTGTCACAGAAGCACATGCCGCAGAAGTGTGGGGGTAAATGGAAAGGGGGGTTAGAAGTCATTAATCAATCCTGGCAACTTGCTTCATGACCAGCTAAGGGCAGAATCAGACCATAGGATACAGAAAGAGAGATAAAAATTGGTAGGTAAAACCCATTCATGTTCAAGTTGAGATTTTGTTAAGATGCTCTTTTAAGGAACATAGAAATACAATCTCAGATGGGAATCCCAGGATCACAGGCTGCCAGCACTGAGCTAGGCCCTGACTCTTCCCCGCCCCCCGCCCTCCGCCCTCCTCCCTCCTCCCCTTCACCATGTATGCCTCACTCGTGTCAACTGAGCCAACATGTGTTTCTACCCTCCAAGTTGGTGCCCATCTCAGGGCCTTTGTATTTGCTCTTCCCTCTGCCTAGAATGCCGTTGTCCTAGAGCTTAAAGTGGTTGCTGTTTTCTGCTCATCTGGTTGGCAGCTCAGATATTCACCTCTCAGATGAGCATTCTTGGACCACCCCATCTAATGCTGGTGCTTCCCCTTTACCATCCCATGTGATCCTGATTTTTTCCATCATTGTTGTTTAGTCACTAAGTCATGTCTGACTCTTGCGACCCCATGGACTGCAGCCTGCCAGGCTCCTCTATCCATGGGAGTTCCCAGGCAGGAATAGTGGAGTGGGTTGCCATTTCCTTCTCCAGGGGATCTTCCTGACTCAGAGATTGAACCCATGTCTCCTGCTTGGCAGGTGGATTCTTTACCACTGAGTCACCTGGAAAGCTCAGTTTTTTTCTTTATAATGCTAATCAAAACTTTCCCCCCAATTAAAATTTTTATTTATAAGAGTCTGTGTACTCCAGAAAGTCACATGAGGTCAGGGTCCCTATCTATTCATTCATTAATGTGCCTCCAGTGATTACAATTCTCAGTTGATAAGTATTTATTGAGTAATGAATGCAAGAGCCTTAAAGTCCCTTTAATTCAAATCCATGGATTAGAAATGAGAAGTGAGCTGCCAAGTGTCACACAGGTGGCCACCTCAAGCCAATCCAGAGATAGTGAACTGCACACTTACAGCAGAATGAACTGCTAGTGGCTGAAAAAGAAGATGGACACGGGGATTCAGGAAAAAAAAATTATCCACAATATAACCTGTAGAAAATTTAGTGTGACTTATTAGACCAGCAGATCTTATTATGAAAAACAGGGGCAAAAACTGCCTCAGTGACTTGATAGTACCTGAAGGATTGAAATTCAGAGACTCCTAAGACCTACCCAGGATTTATTGGCATAATGTTCTTCTAGGGGGGAAAAAGCCATCTAAGTGTGTCTCCTGATATTTCCTTTTATTTTAACATGTTCATGAGCAAAACAAAGAATATGAAACAAAAGACAACTTGAAGCACGTGTGACTAGGCGATTTTAAACTATTGATTCAAAAGTATAATTTTCTCTTAAAATGTGATTTCTGCTTCTAAATACACAGTGTCTGGACTTCCTCACCTACTACTGGTAATTAGAAAGCTGAACAAAATACATGAAGTGAGCCTTGAGTCAGAATGCTTGGCCAGAGACAACCTGGAAACCAACCCATCACCGTAAAACCTGAGACTGCAAGTCAGGTGGCAGAGTCCCCTTGGGTTTCCTTTCAGTTTCAGTTCAGTTCAGTTGCACAGTCGTGTCCGACTCTTTGCGACCCCATGAACCGCAGCACGCCAGGCCTCCCTGTCCATCACCAACTTACCCTGCTGCTATCCTCCTGGTTACCTCTTCCCAATCAAGTCTCTGGCTTTGTCAGCATTGTGAGCCCACTCTAGGGCCCTGGAAAGGGTTCCCTTCCTGCAACAATAAGAGGAACAGTGTCTAGACTTCCTCACCTACAATTGGGAATTAGAAAGTTGAACAAAATACATTAAACAACTGTTCTCACACCCTGAACAGCAGGCAGTGTTAGGGTTCCAGGGCTAGGTTCCTGGAGTGAAGCTGAACACACATGTCAACCTGACGACTCCGCAGCTCTCTGCCTTCAGGCAGTTTTCACGCTGCAACTACAGGGCAAGGGGCCCATAAACATTCCTGCTAAACTCTGAATTGAGAACACTGGTGAGTTGGGAGGCCTATCATCTGTGTGGCAGGGTATTAAAAAGGAGGGAGATACTCAGAAAGTTTCGCAGTTGCCTGATGATCCCTTTAAGTCTTTATAGAATATCAATCTGAGGACACACAGGTCATTCCATAATGAATAAAAACACAAAAACATAAAACATTGGTCTCACAAGCAAAAAATATAACAATTCCTTCTACATTAATTTTTTTTTCAAAATATGGCAATTAAATGAAGGTGAGCAGTACACACATAAATAAATGGATATGTTTCTAGAAAGCAATTTTTTCAAGATGTCAATAAACCTCTTGTCATTCCAATTATAGAATTCTACTAAAAAAGTGAAAAAGTAGTGTGGAAATATGTCTTTGCATACAAAAGGCATTCGAATAGCTGTAGTATCTTTCTTAAAATTTTTTTTTAATTGGTGGGAAATTGTTTTACCATTTTGTGTTGCTTTCCCTACAACAATGCAAATTAGCCATAATTATTTATATATATGTATATATTTGTGTATCACTTGCTTCTTGAGCCACTCTCCCCTCCTTGAATAGCTTTAGTTTTAGGATGGAAAAGTTATAAGGAGCGCCCTATATTTAATGTCTAAATAGTAAGGAAATCGTTAACAATGTCACACATGTTCCTGACTCAATATTATGCCTCCATTATCATGTTTATGAAGATTTAAAAATACAGATCAGTAAGTGCATTTAGCAGCTACTCTTTGCATTGCAAGGGATCAGCCACAACACTTGCATTAGGCTGCGACTAGGGGTCCGCGTAGGAGTGGTAGCAAAACAGGAAGGCACAGCCTGCTCAGAGCTTGTGAGGTAGGGAAGCTGGAGGCAGCCTGGACAGGAAGAGGGGTGCCCATGGGATTGCTTAGAGGAACGTATTCCCCGCGATTTGTTTCTAATTGGGAAGGATACAGGAGAAAAGAGGCACTGGCCAAGACCAGACCTTGAGGACTCATGCTGCAGAGTTTAGGGGTCTGGACTTCCAGAATGGTTGCTCCAGGGCATGGAGCAGGCCCCGTGGGTTGTAGAGAGTTTCCTCTGCTTTTAAACCAATATTTAGACATAGTGAAACTCCTCTTTGGTCATCTTCAACTGAGCAGCTATTCTGTGGATAAACTTTATAATTACAGACAACGGTAATAATTACAGTAATGTAACAATAATAGTCATTTTCATTATTATATATTTCAGTACTCCAACAATTAAACCCACACATAACCAATGTACAAAAACCTAAGTTGTCTGGCCATCTGGTCGACCTGTCTGTGGTGACCATCCAGCTACAACCAAACAGCATAAACGCCAGTAGTATAAACGCTGATCTGAGGGCAGAAATGGCACAGCACCCCCGCTCTTCACTCATTTCCTCCTAGTCCACCGCAGGCTGCATTCCTCTCCCCAAGCGTCCTCCCATCCACTCGTTTTCAGAGGCTTTTCCAGGACTAAAGTTAGCGCCAGGATCGCGTCTCCCCTCGACTCTCACCGGACGGCCCCCTCCCGCTTCCTGCGTCTGAAACATTTGGAGCTTCCACCACCGCACCCGTATAAGATTGAAGGCGCGCACTGGGGGCCTCCTTGCTTGCCCACCACGTTCCCTGTTGTCAGCCGCCGTGAGGAACCCGTGTGTAGGGTCTGCATAACCGCCCAGCCCATAAGGGGAACAGAAGGGACCACAGGCGTTTCCCACAAAGACGCAGTCTACCCCGCCCCTAGGCCCTGGTGAGTATATGGGCCCCACGGGGCGGGGAGACCCGAGAACAGGCAACGCGGTGACGCCCCAACCCGCAGCCCAGCGTGTCCTTGTTCAGCCGTCCGGCCCGTCTTTACTCCAGGGGAGGACGCCCGGGATCTAAGGACAACCGGCGGGAACTCAGCGCCGTCCGCCAACGTAGACACACGGCCACTCCCAGGCGAAGCAAACAGAAAATGTGGACTCAGAACAACGCGCGGGTGGGCACGTTCACTCTCTTCTGGCCGCGAGACATAACCCAGGCGGCCCCCGCGGGCAGAGAAAACGTCCGAAACGCTCTCCAGCTTCTAGACACACCGACCGGCCTCGCCACGTAAATCTTCCCTTCAGATCCACCAGGAGCAAGACGCGTATTAGCCCTGAAACGGGGTTCCGGCTCACACGCTAACGAGCCCCCCGAGCACGGACTCGGGCGCTGGTTAAGCCACGGAGTTTGGAGCAGGAGGACTGAGGAGGGGAGACGAACGCCCCTAACGGTGACCCAGGAGCCTGGCCGGCTAGCAACAAGCACTCCAGCACGGAAGACCATCTCCCTGCCCGCCTCGAGGCTCCGCGGATGGAGGGACTCGGGGAGATGCTGGTCGACCCGAGTGATCGGCAGTAAACCCCCTTCGCCGCAGCGCCGGGCCACGTTACGAGGCCCTGCAGATCCAATCTTCAGCAAGAGCAGGCGTGCCGAGACCTCCGCAGTACCGGGGTTATCACTACCAGTGCTGCCGGCATCTGGAGCTCTGTGCTGCGTTCGCCGGCTGAATCGCAGCCCTAATGAAGGCAGCCGAAGGAAAGAAACAAAGCGGCCGCCGGGGGCGCCCGACAACCAGTTCGAGCGTCCCCGGGACGAGTTGCCGTCGCCGGCAGGCCGCAGCGGCACAGGCCGCCCGAACGCCCGAGCTCGCCCGGGGCCTCTGCCTCGGAGGGGGCTCCCCGCTCGGGACAGCGCGACACAGAGCGCCCCAGGCGGCAGACAAGGGCGGACGGAGAGCGGGAGGCCGCGGCGGAGAAGCCCTCCCCGCGAGATTGCAGGGCCCAGGCCACCCTGGGCAAGGGAGATTCTGCCCGTGGCTGGGCTGTGTGAGCTGTAAGCTCAGTGAAAGTAAAACAGAAAAAAAGAAACCACGAAAGACATTTTATTCTGTAACTTCAGAGTTGAGATGTTACTAAAGTATAAAAAGACAAGGCTCAGAAACCATAAAGGAAACGACTGAAAAATTGACTACCTAATCGGTCTTTCAGTCTTTACCAAGCAAAGTCAGATGACAAGAAACGGGTGTGCGGAAACATTAATGCGACTACATGTATATTAAGTATGTTGATATCAGCATTAGTTAATAACAGAATATTTAGAAAACATGGCAAGAGACCAGTTAAGTAAATTGTCAGAGCATTCACATAACACAAGACTATCAATTTGCTTTTCGGTTTATTGTTGTTATTTAAATAAGTTAGATCTATAGGTATTGACTTGGAAAGACGTCGAGGGCAAACTGTTAAATGAAAACGATTTTAGCACTTTTAGTGGTATATATATGCATTTACCTTTTTAAAAAATGAAGTAGAAAAGTAAAGAGTTAGAATATTTAAAGAATAGCTTCTTTAAAAAGCACGAATCAAGTTTTTCCTATATCCTGGTGTCTGGACAGAAAGACGTGCCAGAAACAAAGATGGACCACACTACGTGCTTTTCTGCTCCCTCCTACTATAGTCTTGGGACAGGCAGCTGACATCTCAGCCCCTGCACTCCTCTGCTCCACTAACACCCAGAGCCCCTGCAGGCAATCAGAACTCTGACTCTGCAGGCCTGGGATCCCTATGTCCACAGCTCTTCCTTCACATCAGGAACCTGTAGCAATTCACTTGGTTTGCCCAATCATCCATGCCCAGAGCTGCTGGCTCTAACATACGCCTGTGTAGTCCTTCTCTCCATAAGCTTTGAGCTGAAATCCCAAGGGAAGACCATTTCCCTCACAAAGCAGGGATGAACCATGGGAACAACTGGAACTTTGCACCTGGACCCATTATACAAATTCTGTGTGCACACTCAACTCCCAAAGACACTACCCTTTTCACTGTGCTCTTTGCATGGCATGGCCATTGCTGACTTGAAGCATCCAGGCTCACTTATGTGGCAGGAAGAAATACAAAGTACACGCACATACGCACGCGCGCACACACACGTACAAACATACCCCAGGAGCTAATCTGTACTCCTGCTAGGGCTGGCAATGGTGGGAACAGAAAAGAGATCATTGTTGCTACTACTTGGGTCTTCTGAGTTGACAGACCCTGGTTGTTTTACTGATTTCACCCTGGGGGAGTGCGGGCTTGGAGCTCCCTAGTCTGTAGTTTGCTGTCCAGCGCCCTGCACTCTATTTGGTCCACTCTACCCTTTCTCCCCAATACACAGTCACCATTAAGAAGTAAGAATCTCCACATATTGCACTGAATTTTCAAATTTGAACAAAGTTTAAGAACACAGAGAGAAATTGAGTTATTGTGAAGAAGGTAGTGAGAAAATTTTGTTTATCTTTTTTGTAGCTTCCAAAATGTTCAAGTATAGTCTATAAAAGCTTATTTTTTTTTAATTAGGAAAATTAAATAATCCCTCATTACTCCTTCTTGCCCATGAACACCTCTGCCCCAGCTTCTGTCACACTGGGCTCACCCAACGACTTGCCTGTTCTCCTGGTTTGGAGACTTCTTTCACACTCATCACTGTCATCTATGCTCACTACACACCTGAGGCTACGGTAGCCCTTCACACGGTAAATCAGGGGATTTTTCTCCAGTGAGCCTGAGGGATGCATTTTTCTTTTCTTTTAATAGAAACTTCTCCCATCTGTCCTTTAAAGTCACAGCTTTTACGGATGCTGTAACAAGTGGGTGTGAATGATAGAAAGAGGCTGTTTCCATATCAGTCCCTGAGCTGCCATATGGCTAACAGAGTGGTTGGTGGTACAGGCATTAATATTTCCTGGGTGGTTAGAGGATCCAGGCTGGAAGGAGAAACCAGACATTTTGGCAAGACACAGATCAAACCAGGAATGAGAGCAAGTCCCTCTCATTGTTTCAATGTCAAGACTCAGCCACCACCGTCCTCCTCAGCATCCTCATGCAGGACAGTTGAAACTGACCAGATAAAGCTGAGGAGATGGAAAGCAGTCATGAGAGCCAAGCCTCCAGAGCCCTGCTAGATACCCCAGGCATGAGTCCCCAACCACTCACCTGGTGGGGGGGGAGGGCCTCCTACCAAACCACAGGCCTGCAGAAATATGGTGAACCCTCCTCTCTCTGGGGTCAAAGCACTATGGGCTACTCTCCACATAAACAAGGTAGTAATATTTCCATTTTACACAGAAAAAAATGAACGTCATGAGCTGTTATATTCTGATTAGACCTATTTGTTCAGAGTTATTTAATTAATATTCAATTTCTAGGATTTACATCAAATCCCAGGAAACCCTCAGAATGATCACTTGGGGAATCTTGACTCCACAGAACAAAGACCAGTCTCAAACGTTTCCATAACTAATTCTTGATCAAATGCATCCAACTTTGTTCTCCAATACCCACCAAAGTGGTTTAGAGTCCCCCGTCCTTCCTGCTGTGCCCTCCCCTGACCCTCTGGATGCAACTGCCTTCAGTCATCTTGACTCCCCCCAGTATGGGAATCCGGCAACTTTGGAACCTTAACCTTAGTTCCGTCATCCATGGCCTCAGATATGTGGCCAAGCCACTCTGAATCTTTTCACTGGCGGGTGAAACAATCTAAGGAGTCATGTCTTGGTGGAAGATCAAGCACTCTGGTGCACAGAAAAGCTCGTAAATCCCCTTGCACAGGAAAGAAGCAGAAGTATGTACATCATAAGTCCCCCACAGAGCAGACATGATCATCAAATACAGAAGAAGTTTAATTTGGGGTGAAATTTAGTTGACACCTTCAGAAACATTGGTGAAATACTGCATAGATTTCTGCCCTACTAAATATTATTGGCAGAAACAGTCTTCATTTCATAAATTTTGTACAGGAGAGTATTTGTCTTTAAGGAAAAAATTTAAGCTAATTATGTTCTTCTGAACAAATTTATGTGCCCACTCAAAGCATATTCTGACATTTACTTGATGCTCTCCATTTCAGCCTGCTCATCTCCAGGTTTCCCATTTTCCCAGAAGGGTGTGCTTCCTCTGAGTACAAGTGCCACCTACTCTCTTGTCTTCACAAGATAGCTCAGGCCTGAACCATAAGTTCAGCCCTTGAAATAAACACCTCAGATGATCTGATGGCCACAGGAGAATGAGAAGCTGTCGCTAATGTGGTGAGAACTTGGGTTCCCTCCCCAACTAATCTTCTGCCAAGTCTCCCCCTGGCTGAGCGTTATCATCCTAAATGATGTCTGTGGGCAGGAGCTGATGTGAAAGAAAAGAGGGTGTCCAGAGGCCCAGCACCGCCTCATCCTCTCCCCCAGTAGTGCTAATTCTGAACCTGGCTTCTTTTTTTGCTTGTTTTACCATGAGTACTCTTTCCAGACATCCTAGGACTGCCTTTAGAGTAGTTCTTGAAAGATTCCCCAACCACCATTGGCCTCACTTGTCACTGCTATACTTCCCTTCTGAAATTAAATTCAGTTCTTTCAGAAAGATTGAGTCCAGGGACTTCCCTGGTGGTGCAGTGGTTAAGAATCCACCGGCCAATGCAGGGGACACAGGTTTGATCTCTGAACTGGGAAGATCCCACACGCCACAGAGCAACGAAGCCTGTGCACCCCGACTGCCAGGGTCCAGCCTCAGCAGGATCCAGGGGGTACCCTCGGGATGAATGGCATGGGTGAGAGAAGACACATGAGACCAGCCTTGATAGGGCCAAGTCTGCGAGGGGGAGAGAGAGAGAGAGACCAGACGGGGGGTGCAGCTGAGTCTGGCAGGGTCTGGCAATACTTTATTTTTTTACCGTGGCTTTTATACCCTAAGTTAGTACATCTCTAAGGGGAAGATAGTTTAACATTACATCAGCTTGTTCTTCATGAAACCAGGGTATTTCCTGCATACTTCTTTGTTTATGAGGGTCTTGTACATTATCTTCTGGCCTTGGGGCCCATTAACATTTTATGCAGGTCAGGTGAATGTAAACCTATTTTCCATTTCTGTGGTAACCTTAACTGAAAGGTAGCAGTCTCATAGGGCAGCAGGACAGAATAGAAGTATAACCTTGTTAACATAAAAATTAATCCTTCTGCAGAAGTTGTCAGCTGAGTTTATCTAAGAAGTTTACCCCACACTGACTCTGTGACTTTGGTGAGGCAGGCAGCCTCTGCCTAGCACTCCTGGGTGACAATTAACAACCATCTCATTGTTACCACACTAGGGCTAAGCTCTTATTTTTCTACATCTATAACTATATTAACAATGGTTTCTATAACACAACCTTAGCACCTTAAGAGCAAAAACACAGCAAGCAAATGTTAACCCAATAGCTACTTTTAGAATAATTTTTCTTGTGTTTTCTAATAGGGCTTCCTCACCCCCCGAAGGGCTCTATGTCTGTTAGGGCCTTTGTATGATCAGGTTCTTTATGTTATTTTGTGATTAGGGTATTATAAGCAATCATGCAGATTAGTACCAAGGGCATAAACACATTTGCCATACAAACTGAAATGCCAGCAAAGGAGTTTAAATTAAAACACTCCTTTCACCCTGGATACTCTCATAAAATGCCACCACCCAGGAAACTTAGTGATTAAAGTTTTAAACCGATTCTTATTTCGGAAGAGATAGGGGAAGGCCTTCTGCCTGTGTCGCAGAAATTAGGGAGTAGTCTGTTGAAGCAAGCATCGGAAAGACAGATATCATCTTTAAGGTGAGCACCCTGGGCAGCTTTTCGGAATCCCTGAAAACCTGATCTGCCTTGCCTGTCAGGTTTTCTCCCTCATGGCCTTGTCATGGGTGGGATCTCGTGAGCTGGCCTTTTTGAAACCCCTGAAAACATGATCTGCCTTGCCTGTCAGGTTTTCTCCCTCATGGCCTTGTCATGGGTGGGATCACATGTGCCGGCTCCCGGCACCCGACTACTGAATTGTGCACACCCTGGAGCAGGCGCTCCACAACAAGAGAAGCCACGACAGAGAGAAGCCGGGCACCGCAGTGAAGAGGCGCCTCTGCAGACCATGAAGGCCACACTGCCGAAAGCTGGTGTGCAGCAGTGACGGCCCAGAGCAGCCAAAAGAAATGAATTAACTAGTTAAATTTTTAAAAGACTGAGTCCAGAAAAAAAAAAAAATAATGACATTTCATTTCTCTTTATTTTCATCTTCTTCTGACATTTTGTACGTGATTCTGTTAGACATTTAGAGTGCTTACAAAACTCCAGGTCACAGAAAAGGAGGAATTCCTAGTTAGTGTTCAGCGTCTCAGGGAACAGGTATACATCACTTCTGCTGAATAGTCCAAGGAGATGTGAGGGTAGCAATGAACCAAAACCACCAGAAAACCCCAAGAGGAGAGCAACCCATGGAGCCCAGAGCAGCTGTCTGTAGGCTCACCCCGGGGGCAGCAGAGGGCCCGCAGGCTGGCTGGGCTTCCTGAGCCCCAGACTGTGGGGAAGGCTGTGGTCTTTCAGTGATGGTTCAGACTCCCCACCAGGAAAACCAGGCCTGACCTCAGCATCTCTGACTCAGTACATACCTTCAGGACCCACCCCAAGTCCGCCCTCTCCTCCTCTCTCTCAGGCAGAACAAGTTGACTGCATGCAGTGCGGGCTAGGTCACTGATCATCCTGGGGTGCTAAGGCCAGGGCTGGCTACATAACTCACCACCTGGGATTCTTTGTGTCAAAAGAACTTACCTACTTCCTCATTCAGAGTTAGGAACAGCAGTGGCTGTGATAGGCAGGATGTCCCAGTAAGGCAGAGGGACAGGCTGAGTCAAGGAGAAACGACAGGAGGCTGTTTGTGCAGGAAGCTGACCAGGGTGGCATGGCCAGCCCCTCTGTTCAGGGGCAGGCGGACGCTCTTGTTGCCAGAAGCAAACACAAATCAGCCGGGGCCCCAGGGCTGTGACTCACAACAGGTAATGACTCCAGGTTCTTCGTCCTTGTACCAGGCAGGCACTTGTGAATCTGGGATGGCCACAGAGAGCCAAGCCAGGTGGACGGTCAGCCCATGGAGCCTGCAGACCTTGACACCCACTGGGGCAAAAAAAGAGAGAAGGGCTGACCAGTCACTAACTCTCAGTGAGGGGAGAGGGTGGGAAGCTTTGGCCTGAGTCTCATTCCTAGGACCTACCTACAAGGTTAAAGACTGACCTGACCATTACTAGATTATTTTAACAGAAGCCCAGGGTTCCTACTATACCCAGTTTCTAATGGGCCAAGGTGAAGATGGAAGAAGATGTTAGCATCATTCCTTTTTGGATTCATTGATAAATTCATCCAATATTTACTGGACATTTTTATCACTAGTGATAAAGAACAAAATCTGTCTTTGAGAAACTTATTCTCTGCTGGTAATACAGACAGTAATAACCCCCATCACAGGGCAGTGGAGAGTCCACTCGCCCCGCCCAGCAGTCTGGAAGCCCTGACAGTCTCATAGTGGAGGGGAGGCTCAGGTGAGTCTTTAAAAGTGAGACTTTTTTTACCTGGAGGCGGAGGCAGCTAGTGTGAAGAACAAGAGAATTTGTGAAAATGAACCTCATTTCCCCTCTTCTCCTCTCAGGTGCTCAGACCACATGGGACCCTGTGCATTTCCTTGAAATCTCCATGCACTCTCCAGGCACAGAGCATTTCCCTTTTCTCTGTGATTCCCCTGAAACACGTTTCTCTTCCAGGGATAGATAGCTCATTCCTTCACTGGCTTCAGGCCTTTATTTAAATGCTCCCTCCTTGGAGAGAGTTTCACACCACACATGGAAAGCATCAGCTCCATCTTCCTCTGTCCACTGTCCTGCTCTCTCTCTCTCTGTCTTATTTTTTGTATCTCTGACATCCTCTAGGGATGGGGCTGTGGGTGGAAGGAGATGTGGGGAGAGGGTAGGGTGGTATCTTCTCCCCACAGGCTTTGCTGGAAAAGAAACTGTTTTTCTTCAGAGACAAGGCATGAATATAAACTGCAGGTAAATTGAAACTTAAATTGAAGGTATTAATAAATTGAACATTAAATTTGAAAGACAAAAAACATGAAACCTTTTGAAGCATATATAACAGAATGCTATTATGATGCGTGGGAGATGAAGAACTTCTTTAAAATACCAAAAAACTGGTGAGCAAAAGATGGATAAATTTGATCATGTTAGAAGTAACAACTGCTGCTCATCAAAAGATATCATAAAATGAGGAAAACAAAAACCAGGGAGTGGAAAGTGACATGTGCAACAAGTGTAAAGACCTTTCACCAGTAAACATTTCTAAAAAATAGATGTCAAAAACACATTAACAGTCATTGCATGGAAGGTGAAACATGGAATTCCAATGAACATTTAAAATGTGATCGGATATAAAATTAACACACAGAAATCCCTTGCATTCCTATACACTAACAATGAGAAAACAGAAAGAGAAATTAAGGAAACAATACCATTCACCATTGCAACAAAAAGAATAAAATACTTAGGAGTATATCTACCTAAAGAAACAAAAGACCTATACATAGAAAACTATAAAACACTGATGAAAGAAATCAAAGAGAACACAAACAGATGGAGAAACATACCGTGTTCATGGATTGGAAGAATCAATATTGTCAAAATGGCTATTCTACCCAAAGCAATCTATAGATTCAATGCAATCCCTATCAAGCTACCAACGGTATTTTTCACAGAACTAGACCAAAGAATTTCACAATTTGAATGGAAATACAAAAAACCTCGAATAGCCAAAGTAATCTTGAGAAAGAAGAATGGAACTGGAGGAATCAACCTGCCTGACTTCAGACTCTACTACAAAGCCACAGTCATCAAGACAGTATGGTACTGGCACAAAGACAGAAATATAGATCAATGGAACAGAATAGAAAGCCCAGAGATAAATCCACGAACCTATGGACACCTTCTCTTTGACAAAGGAGGCAAGGATATACAATGGAAAAAAGACAACCTCTTTAACAAGTGGTGCTGGGAAAACTGGTCAACCACCTGTAAAAGAATGAAACTAGAACACTTTCTAACACCATACACAAAAAATAAACCCAAAATGGATTAAAGATCTAAATGTAAGACGAGAAACTATAAAACTCCTAGAGGAGAATATAGGCAAAACTCTCTGACATAAATCACAGCAGGATCCTCTATGACCCACATCCCAGAATATTAGAAACAAAAGCAAAAATAAACAAATGAGGCCTAATGAAACTTAAAAGCTTTTGCACAACAAAGGAAACTATAAGCAAGGTGAAAAGACAGCCCTCAGATTGGGAGAAAATAATAGCAAATGAAGCAACAGACAAAGGATTAATCTCAAAAATATACAAGCAACTCCTGCAGCTCAATTCCAGAAAAATAAATGACCCAATCAAAAAATGGGCCAAAGAACTAAACAGACATTTCTCCAAAGAAGACAGACAGATGGCTAACAAACACATGAAAAGATGCTCAACATCACTCATTATCAGAGAAATGCAAATCAAAACCACAGTGAGGTACCGTTACACGCCAGTCAGGATGGCTGCTATCCAAAAGTCTACAAGCAATAAATGCTGGAGAGGGTGTGGAGAAAAGGGAACCCTCTTACACTGTTAGTGGGAATGCAAACTAGTACAGCCGCTATGGAGAACAGTGTGGAGATTTCTTAAAAAACTGGAAATAGAACTGCCATATGACCCAGCAATTCCACTTCTGGGCATACACACTGAGGAAACCAGATCTGAAAGAGACACGTGCACCCCAATGTTCATCACAGCACTGTTTATAATAGCCAGGACATGGAAGCAACCTAGATGCCCATCAGCAGATGAATGGATAAGGAAGCTGTTGTACATATACACCATGGAATATTACTCAGCCGTTAAAAAGAATTCATTTGAATCAGTTCTAATGAGATGGATGAAACTGGAGCCCATTATACAGAGTGAAGTAAGCCAGAAAGATAAAGAACATTACAGCATGCTAACACATATATATGGAATTTAGAAAGATGGTAATGATAACTCTATCTGCGACACAGAAAAAGAGACACAGATGTACAGAACAGACTTTTGGACCCTGTGGGAGAAGGTGAGGGTGGGATGTTTCAAGAGAATAGCATCGAAACATGTATATTATCTATGGTGAAGGAGATCACCAGCCCAGGTTGGATGCACGAGACAAGTGCTCGGACCTGGTGCACTGGGAAGACCCAGAGGGATCAGGTAGAGAGGGAGGTGGGAGGGGGATCGGGATGGGGAAACGTGTAAATCCATGGCTAATTCATGTCAATGTATGACAAAAACCACTATAATATTGTAAAGTAATTAGCCTTCAACTAATAAAAATAAATGAAAAAAAGTGATCAATTTCACTTGTGATAAATTAAATACTAATTAAAATTGCAACAAAACACTATCTCACAGCTCGCAGTTGAGCAAATATTTATGAGTGACTATGAAAAAGCTGGCTCAGATGTGGAGCAGAAGAAGTTGTCATTCATTGTCAATCAGAATGTCAACTGTAGTGACATAGCATAGCTGGACAAGTGAACACCCTCAGTTTCATTAATTCCCATCCATCTGATAAAATAGATACGTGTGAAACATATTCTTAACAGCAAAGAGCTGTAAACAATTCCAATATCCGGCAACAATAGAATGGATAGATTTTGGTACATTTAAAGTATGGGCTACTATATAGCAGTAAAAGTAATTCAATGGCTTGCATATGAATGAATGAACCTCAGAAACCGATACCACACACAAAAGAAATATTATGTCACAAAAGGATAATCACTGTGATTCTACTTACATAAAGGGCCAAAAGAGGAAAAGCCCGTGTACTGTTTAGGAACTCATGTGCATGTGCAAATCTCAAATTAAAGGCAGGGAGTGTCATAGAATTGAGATATACAGAAAAATTAGAATCTTTTTTAATGAAAGTGGGTGTTGAGAACATGAGAGTTTGCTTTACAATTTTTCTGCAAATTATGTGCTTTTATTACCTACAAGGCTTTCTTTGTATAATCTATTCCTCAGTAAGATTTATGCCACACATCAAAATAAATTCCAAGTGGCATTTAATATAAAATTTGATAGCATTAACCTTAAGAATAAAGTATAAATATGTATGCAATCTTGAGATGGGGAAGACCTTGATAATAAAATATAAATATATATGCAAGCTTGAGATAGGGAAGATCTTGATTAACTCTGATGGACTGGGTTTTGTCCCCCCAGGTAGATGTGTTGAAGTTCTAACCTGCAGAGACTCAGAATGTGACTGTATTTGCAGGCGGAGTTTTTAAAGAGATAAATAAATTGAGGCCTTTAAGTTGTGCCCTAATCCAATATGACTCTTGTCCCTGTAAGAAAAGGAAATTGAACACAGAAAGAAACCCCAGGGATGGGTGCACAAAGAGGAAGGGTGAAGTCAGGACCCAGAGAAAGTGGTTGTCTGCAAGTCAAGGAGCAAGTCCTCAGGAGAATCAACCCCAACCACACTATGATCTTGGATGTCCAGCCTCTGGAGCTGTAAGAAAGCAAATGTCTGCCATTCAAGCTTCTGGGGATATGTTACTTGGTCATGGCAGCCCCAGAAAACTGATATATAAGCATTACATTGAATGCCAAACTACATAGAAAAGTCTTCATGGGTTTTACTACAACATTGCTAAACTCTTACATGTCAAAAAATAAAAGGAAAATTACAAATTCAAAACTATAATACATTTGATAAAAGCTTGACATTACCAATACATAGCTCCTACAAGTATGTAGTAAAACAAGTAATCTAGCAAAAAGTTTGGCAAGACCCATAAGCTGAAATGTTCATGTAAAGAAATACAAATGGTTGTTAGAAAACAGAAAAAAAAAAAAAAAGTCAACTTCCTTCAACAAGTTAAGGCTGAGATATTATTTTGTCTTGCATTAAGAGACAAGAGCCTCATAAAATAATAGCATACAGATTTAACAAAGATTGTAGCTATCATCCTCAGCAGGTCTAAGTATTCAACATTCCTTCTTGTTTGGACCTTTGCCGGTATATATAGATCAAAGAGCTGTAAAAATGATTTATATTTGGCATGGAAATTTTAAGCCTCACTTCTGGGGATTTATACCAAGTAATTAGGTAAATATTTTGACTATTAGAATATGTACTCTAAAATGAGAAATAATCTTTATTCTCAACATAAGGATTTTGTTAAACAAAGTATAGCAACTTTCACACCATGGAAATGTTTAAATTGGAAAGGACATAAACCAAGATATGAAACAAGATCATCTCTGATAGTAGATTTTCTGAGCTGTATGCAGGTAAATTTAAGTGTCATCTTTCATAGTTACCAATATTTTTCAAAGTTTGCTATGATAAAATATAGATTGCTTTGATAATAATGTGGTGGTGGTTTAGTCGCTAAGTCGTGTCTGACTCTTTGTGAACCCATGGACTGTAGCCCTTCAGGCTCCTCTGTCCATGGATTTCCCAGGCAAGAACACTGGAGTGGGTTGCCATTTCCTTCTCCAGGGGATCTTCCTGACTCAGGGATGGAACCCATATCTCCTGCACTGCAGGCAGGTTTATTACAGCTGAGCCTCCAGGGAAGCCCAAGAAGTCTATAAAGCCACTTCAAAAGCAACATGAAAGCAACTGCTGAGGGGTCTGAGTAGACTGGAAAGTGGACCTCCCGTGGGTCTGAGGCCAGGACAGGGCCATCTGCATCTGAACCGTGGTCACTCTCACTTGCTCTGCAACCTTGGCTGGGTTTCTGAAAGTGCTGAAGTCTGAGTTTCGTCAGCTGCCTCAGAACCTTGTTTCTGGAATTCAAAGGGCTCAGTGTGGGCACAGAGAAAGGCTGCTTCTCACCAACTCCTCCAACCTTGTACAGTGAGAAGTAGATTTTTAAAGTTGAGAGTAATAAGGTCTTTTTGAATCAGGGGGGATGCAGAAGTAGAAACAGGCCAGAGAGCTGGAAAGAATCCAAACAGGACCAGAATCCAAAAGATGCTAAGCATGCTCACTCTGTGCTCAGTATCATGAGTCATTCCCTGGGATTTGGGGGGTTGCTAGCTACCCTCACTATGTGAGGAAACCCTCACTCTGCTAGCTACCCTCACAGATGTGACAAACGGACTCATTGGAAAAGACCCCAATGCTGGGAAAGATTGAAGGCAGGAGAAGGCGATGACAGGCAATGAGGTGATTCAGTGGCATCACCGACTCCATGGACATGAGTGTGAGTAAGCTCCAGGAGTTGGTGATGGACAGGGAGGCCTGGTGTCCATGGGGTCACAGAGAGTTAGACATGACTGAGTGACTGAACCAAACTGAGCTACCCTCATATAAGTGCCAATATATGTCTTATCTCGTGTAATTTCCCACATAGCTCTATGATGCAATAGGATTGTCATTTCTGCTCTAGAAGTAAAGAAACAGGTAATTAAAGACAGTAGGTGTCCTGTCCAAAATCACACAAGTAGACAGGGTAGCCATAGGAGGTGGAAGTTTGTGTAACTCAGAGCCAGCTTGTGTCCATCCGCCCAGCATCCCTGTTTCTAAATGCATTCACCCCGACTCACACAAGCACAGGCTTGGGGGCTGAAAATGACCGGCTTCTTAGTTCAGCATTTGACAACATATTGCTGTCACTTTCAACTAGGTATCAGAAGGAAGAGAAAGATGGAAAACTAACTACATGGAACACTTTGTGATATCAGGTCATTTTTCCCCTGGTTAATGTTGTTTTCTTCCAGTGGCGATCCCCCCTGTTTCTGCATGCTCATCTTTGTCGGATGGTGCTTCGCTGGTGGTCAAGATGCAGGTGCAAGGCCCCAGGAGCCCCCTTGGGCCTCACCCTCTCAGCTCAGCTGTCTCCAGAGCATCTCCAGATCTAAGTGAGATCATTAAAACACAGCCCTCCCACTGTTTCCGTGAGGCACCTCTGCCTGCAGTCCCTTCCTGCCCACGGGGAGGGCCTTTCCTAGTTACCCACATCTTCCCTTCCCTCTCTCTCAGGAGAGTGGCTTGTGAATTGCTTTTCAGAGGATACATATTATCGAATTACCTTTCCTCATTCTAACTCCCTGATACAAAAAAATTCTTCCCACCACTATGGGGGCCATGTATCTTTTAAAAAGATACATTTTTTAAAGAAAAGGTGTTAAATTTTGAAGAAATTCTTCCTACCAGTAGGGGCCCATGTATCTTTAAAAAGATACATTTCCCTGCCTGCTCATTTCTTATTGCTGGTATAAAAGAGGAGCACAAGCTCCTTTTCTCATCCCTATGAAGAGGTCCAATATGGATCTCGCTGTGTGTGCATCGAGGCGTCGGCGGGGTTGCGTTCCTTCTGGAGAATCGGGGTCTGTTCTTTCTAGGGGTCACCGCACTGCTCACTTGTGGGCCCAGCAACCACTTCAGGCCCACTGTGGCTCATGTCTGCATGTCTCCTTGACCAGCTGTGACCCTCCTGACTCCCGCTCTGACTTCTGAGGACCCTTGGGGCCACATTGCACCCATACCAGTAACCCAGAAGGGCCTCCCCAGGTGTAGGTCCTTTCTGTAACCGCACCCACACACGTCCCTTTTGCCATGTGAGCTAACACTGTCACAGGTTCTGGGGATTAGGACCCGGACATCTTTTGGGGGGAGGGGAGCTGTTGATCACACTACTCATTCTGCACAACTTGAAAGAAAATTACTTTAAACAATTGCAAAGGAACTTCACAACAGCTCAGAGTATAATCAACTACTAAAATATGATATACAGATAATAAAACAATTGGGTCATAATGCGGGTCAGAATAAACAGGCCTGGAAGAATGCTTTCCTAATTTTTCACCAGCAAGAAACAATGATCAGACTGTATTTGGATGACACCTGTCAGGGCCGTGTCCTGAAACATGAGGTCGGGGAGGGTGTGTGGGGTGCGCACAGACAGGGCTGAGCCCGGAGAGGTGCCAGTGACCGCAGGCCCAGAATCCACCAAACAGCAAGGCCTGTATGTTCCCCATTTCAGAGGATGTTGAAAACTTTGAATAAAGTGACATTCCCATGGAGAGGATCCCTTGTGTTTCTAGAGTACAAGTTTTAACCTGCTTGATTAGTCCCCTTGGAGGGTCATCTATCCCTTTCCAGTGTCTATATTTAACAAAAGACTAAAAACTGCCATAAGTTAAGTTCTCCATTGGCCAAATGTGGCTAGTTCCCAGACCTTCAGAGATAACACTTGGTTCTTTGGCTATAGTAATTTAGTACCCAGGAAATTATCTGGCCAAGTGCATGACTATGTGATTGTGATGGCTGTTCTCTGAATTGTGTAACTTAAAGAAGATCACAGAAATTATGTAGATTATTTTATGTGTGTACTTATCTGCAACCAAACCTCTGTCCCTTTTAACTTTTTTTTCCACAGCCTAATCTTGAATCTCAAGTCACTGAGTACAACCAATGTTCAACCAAATATCCAGGAGCAAATGGAACAGGCTTCGGAGTAAGCCCAAAGATTAATACATGTCAGAGCTGATGGATGTTAGAGATTACCTAGGTGAATCTCCAAATCCTCCAAAGATGTGTGGCATCTCCAGATCATCGCAGAGCCAGGCCCTTTCCAGCACACCCCTGTCACTCATCCTTCAATCATCCATTCAATAGTGACAGAATCAACTCATGTCAGGTGCCAGCAAAGGACCATGAGCAAGACATAGCCCTGCTTTCGCCGCGGGGCAGGCGACTCGCACGGAGGGCCCGGGGCCGGGCGCGATCCGGAGTGCCCTCCCCGCAGGAGCTCTGGGCCCTTGGCCGCCGCAGCGGACGCAGGAACCTGGCAGCCGGGAGCGCCCCAAGCAGCCGGGAGGCGGCGAGGAGAGAGCCGGGCGGCCTCCAGGCCCCGGAGACGGTCCCAATCCCCCGCGGGCCGGGAAGGAGGACCCGGGGGCCCCGCCGGCAGCACAGCGGCTCCTCTGCCGGGCTAAGGACTTCCGATCGAACGGGCTTGGCCCCCAGAGAAGAAACTGCACCAGCTCCCCGCACGCGGCCACCGACGGGGCCGCGTGTCCCCCGCCCGCTCGCCTCCCCGGGCCCGACCTGGGGCCTCGGCCGCCTCCGCGGGAAAGTGCGGGCGGAGGACCGGGAGAACCGGTGCGCGGCCTGTCCCCGAGCTCGGTCGCGGGGCCCAGGGCTCAGACTTGCGGGCGCCCGGGCCTCCCCCGCAGAGGACCCGAGCCAAGCTCCGGGGCTGGGGATCACCGAGGGGCGGGGCGGGAGGAGTCCCCTGGGCTCCGGCCTCAGCGCCGGTGCTCCGTTTCTCACGTGCTTCTTGATCTCAGCGGCCCGGACAGCCCTCTGCAGTCCCTGCCAGGCTGCTGTTAAAACGTTGTGCTTTTGTGTTGAATGGACGCTACAGATCAGGACATCGCGGTAACTAGAGTTAAAGACGGTGGGGCACTTGCACAAATAGGTGGTGAGAAGCCTCAGCATCTCAGGGACCCCCACACCCGCAGCCACATCCTGCCCACTCAGCTCCCGCCCTAGTGTCTGGGAGGCCAGCTATACTTGCAATTAAAATTTGCTTGTGGCTTTTTATATGAGTGGATTCTCCTTCATATCTGTCCGTAGATTCCAAGATCACAATTAATGTTTCCTGAGTTACAGAAGTCAGTTCTGCATCACCTAGGATTAGGGCAGATTCAAGCCCACTCTTGTGGTTTAATGTGAAAACAACCTTCTGTAAAGTGCTATAGAACACATGGTCAGCTGACTCTGTGGCTAAAATCTGGGGAAAGTCTCTTAGGGAGTAGTTTTCCTGCCAGATGTTGGATACTATAAGGGGAAAGGTTCAAGTGTGAACTTGTGTTTCCAAACAGTTGCTCTAATTAATGCAGTGTTTATCAAAGGTGATGTCCATTATCACCATTGTTGGAAACAGAGTCATTACTGAATGACCACACCCTTTTCTGATGTGGAGTGGAAATGCCCCAGAGCCACACACTAGGGCTGGGGGAATCTGCCCCATGACAGGTGGTGGGAGGAGATCACATTCCTATCTCAGCGAGTTTACCATCCACTGAATGATCATTCTCACAGGCAGCCCCAAGACTCCACATGGAATGTTGGGAGGGTAACTGATCCAGGACCTCCTAAGACCTGCACTAGTCCTGCAGGCCGACAGAAAAAGGGTGATCTAACTTACACGTGGCATGTTAAAATAAATAAATAAATAATAAACAGAGCACCAAGGTCATCAATACAGGACACAGATCGGTGGTTGCAAAGGGCGGGCTGTGGGGGTGTGAGGAGTGGGTGGAGGTGGTCAAGAGGAACATACTTGCAATTATAGAAAAGTAACTCATAGGGTCATCATGTGTAGCATGGCAACTATAGCTAATAATACTATTTATTTTGAGCACTTAAAAGTTCCTAATAGAATGGATCTAAAAAGTCTTCATCACACACACGGAAGTTGTAGCTATGTAAGATGATGGGCATGAGATGGACTTATCATGGTGATAATTTCAGAATATATACAGATAAGGAATCATTATGTTGCACACAGAAAGCTAACATAAAATAAAAGTCAAGTATGCATCAATTAATAAAAACAAGAAAAAGGTGGAAGGACGATGTGCACTCTCACAATTGCTGAGAAAGATTAAGCATTGAGCTTTGCATCAGAGTCTGCAGTCTTCCTTCCTCTCATCAATGGAAAGGGTACATACAGCCTTGGATACAGCAGATGGGATAGGCCTGGGGTTCTGCATTTCTCATAAGCTCCCAGGAAATGCCAATTCCTGCAGATTCCTGGCTGCACTTTGACTAGCAAGGTGTTAAAGCTCCTGAGGGTGGAGATTAACTGCGCTGGTTTCTAAGGGATCCCGTTACAATTATGATGAGTACAGAACAGGGGCTTTTTTGGCCTTCATTCCTGGCAGTGTGAACAGTTGCGGGGTGAGCTGAGGTGGCGATTCCTTGTGCAGAGAAGAGGAAGATGGCAACTTTCATCAGTCTAGAAATGATGTGGTTTCATGTTCATATACCAACATCTGCAGACACATGGAGCCCACTAGCAAAGACCTTCAGAAAGAAAGGCTAAAATAACACTATGATTTTTTAATTATTATTTTGGAATGCTATCCACAATAAATAAACTAGATTAAAACAAAATGATTTTATGCCACAGCTCAAGTGGTTCAATTACCTGGGAGTTTTTTTTTCAAGTTTTATCTTTTTATTTTTTTTTTAATTGGATTGCGTCTAATCTTTTATTTATTTATTTTCAAGTTTTATCTTGAATTAATCTTGGAGGGCTCAGCAGGAACCCTTCTTAGAAGTGTCTGCAATTACATGAGGGCTTGCCTGAGTGTGTCACTGCTTGTCCAAAGCTCTGGTGGCAAATAAAACATAAATGACATAGGAAGGACCCTTTACTACACTTGTTAAAATATGGCAGGGACTTCCCTGGGAAGCTCTAAGTTCTTGGTCCCCGTGAGGAGTAGAAAGTGAGTCTGCAGAAGATGCAGATGGGCCACAGGAGAGGAGCCAGCCGAGTTCCTCGCCCTCTCAGCTCCTCTGATAAAGGCTCTGTCTGACCCCCAAGACCCTCAGACACGCCTCCCGAGGGAAGCGGGTCCTGAGAGGCCTGGTGTGGGCCCCGGTGCTCTTCTCTGACCTGGGGGAGGAAGCGGTGGGCTCAGGAGAGACCCTGGGCATGGAGTGAGGGCCCCGGGCTCGGGCTGGGCCACGCGCCGAGGGACAGCATCCCCGCGCTCCGCTGGGGTCAGCGTCCACGGGGGTAAGATGAGCGGCCCGGCCGCTCTGGGGTGTTTCTCACGGTCCCTTGATGCTTCAACAGTCCTTGGGCCCCAACAAAGCTGGCAGATGTCGGAAGTGTGTGCTCTCGGGCAGGACTCAGCGGTAAAGAATCTGCCTGCCAACGCAGGAGACAGGTCCGGCCCAGAAAGCCCCCACACGCCGGAGCAGCTGAGGCCGCGCACCGCGACTGTCGCCGGTAGAGCGCGGAGCCGCGACTCCTGCGGCCCCTGCCTCCCGGAGCCTGTCTCTGCAGCAGGAGAAGCCGCGCGAAGAGAAGCCCGTGCCCCACCACTGGAGAAAAGCCCCCACGGTAGTGAAGGCTCGGCACAGCCAAAATAAATGAACAAAAAAAACTATTTAAAGAGAAGAGGTGTGTGGCCTCTGGGCCCTGAGCAGCCCCCTGGAGCCCGTGGGGAGGTTCTGGCCGAGGCCGTCTCCACAGACGAAGGTGCCGTGGCAGCTCGGGGCGCAGCTGGCCAGTGACACCCCGAGAGGAGTGCCCTCTTCCTGCCCACCTTCTCCGCTGGCGGGCTGGCAGGGGGGCAAGTCCTGGAGCCTGCCCTCACTCCGAAGTCTGGGTGGCCTGTACACAGGGTCTGTGTGAAGCGGCACAGGGCATTTCCATCTGTCGGTCCCTTCTCTGTCCCTCCCCGGCTTGGAAGACCCGTGGAAGGCAGGGCTGGTGAGCTCTGCACACGGTGATCCTGGGCCCCCAAAGCCCCAGCGGCAGCAGACCCTGGAGAGTGACCGGGAGAGGGAGCCGGGCTGGGTGCACCGGAGAGCGAGGGGCTCTGCTGGGAGATGGAGAGACGGGGAGGGGGGCTTCCTAGAGCGAAAGCTGCTCCCCCACAGCATGGGCAGGGCCTGAGATGAGACCCAGATGGCCCTGCAGGCCTGACGGGGGAGCCGCAGGCCTCAGTCTCTGAGCAGGTGAGCAGTGAGCACCTCTGGGCCTGAGCGAGTCGTGGAGACTGGATTCCGGCCCTCAGGAAGCCCTGGGCCTCAGAGGGGCATCAGGCAAGACATAAGTGCCCCAGCTTGTGCCAGGTGCTCGCCGAGAAAAGCCACACAGGGCCAGAGGAAAGGCAAGGAGTGACAGCACAGCCTGAGGGAGCCACAGGGAAGCAGCAGAGCGGTGGTTTCCAAGCCAAGGCCTCGGAGAAACGCAGCTCAGCAGCCAGGGACCCGGGGCCAGGGGCCAGCGGTAGGTGCAGCAGAGAGAGGAAGACCCCCTAAAACGGCAGATGTGAAGGCAGAGCGTTCATCTAAACTCCTGGATGATGTCAGAGGCGGCGTGCACTGCGAGGTGGATGCAGGGGGTGAGGGCTGGCAGAAGAAGGGGTCAGGGGAGAGTGAAAGACCGTCAGAGCCTGGCTGTGGATGCCACTCTCCTTCCAAGGGAGATACAAGCCACTCAGATGCTACTAGTAGAGAACCAGTTAAAGCACATGAGTTATCACAGGGAGAAAGATAACGTGAGGTAGAGAGGCTGTAGCCAGAGGGCTGTCAGGAGCCCAGCAAGAGCGCCAGTGAGAGGAGCCCAGATTGAACTCAGGAGGCAGAGACCTGGAGGGAGGAAGCCCTTCAGAGCAGTCCTGGAGGAGGAGAAGGAGGAGGCAGGACATCAGGAACATGGAGAGCAGCTCCTCCAGATGCTGAGGACCCTCGTTGTTTGGGGATGACGGGAAGCTCAGAGAAGTCAGTCCCTGAAGGAGGAAAGTCTTGAGCTCTAATCTCTGTCCAGTGTTTCCCCAGATGCTACTCTCCATCAGCTCCCCAACTAAGGCTGCATTTTAAAACTAACATGAATTACATTACTGTAACCCAGTTATGATCATCACAAAAGCTAAGAAAGTGTTTAAAAGCTTGATCATTAGAAATTGAAATAAACAAGTGACCAAACTGACCTAAAATAATGGGCAAATGACTTTACCATTATTCACAATAACCAAGTTGTCCATTGACAGATGAATGCAGAAAGATAAGGTGTATACACACATATTCCCTGATAGCTCAGTTGGTAAATAATCCACCTGCAATGCAGGACACCCCAGCTCAATCCCTGTGTTGGGAAGATCCACAGGAGAAGGGAAAAGCTACCCACTCTAGTATTCTTGGGCTTCCCTTGTGGATCAGTTGGTAAAGAATCCACCTGCAATGTAGGAGATCTGGGTTCAATTCGTGCCTTGGGAAGATCCCCTGTAGAAGGAAACTGCTACCCATTCCAGTATTCTGGCTTGGAGCATTCGATGGACTGTATAGTCTGTGGGGTCTTAAAGAGTTGGATACGTCTGAGTGACTTTCACTTCATTTCACTTCATACACACATATACTGAAATATTATTCAGTTTTCAAAAAGAAGTCAACCCTGCTCTTTGCAGGGACATGTATGAACCAGGAAGGACATTATGCTAAGTGAACAAAGCCAGAGGCAGAAAGAAATCCTGTATAATATATACGATAAATAAAATAGTCAAACTCATCGATGCAGTGTGTAGAATTGCAGTTGCCGGGGGCAAGAGAAGGAAAATGTGGAGCTGCTGTTTACCAGGTAAGACGTTTCAGTTCTGCAAGATACACACTTTCTGGAGATGTGCTGTATATACTTTGTCTATAACTAATGACACTTTGTTGTTGTGTAGTCACTCAGTCATGTCTAACTCTGTGACCCCGTGGACCTTAGCCCACCAGGATCCTCTGTTATGGGATTTCCCAGGCAAAAATACTGGGTTGGGTTGCCACTTCCTTCTCCAGGGTGTCTTCCCAATCCAGGGACTGAACTGAAGTCTCCTGCACTCGCAGGCAGATTCTTCACCACTGAGCACCAGGGAAGCCCCAATGACACTATGTTCTACACTTAGAAATTTGTTCAGAGTGTAGATCTCACTAGACTACTGTTGAATGTTCTCACTACAACTTAAATATAATATCCACAGAAGATCTGAAAGGACTTACTTCAATAGACATTTTTCTAAGGAGATATACAAATGGCCAACAAGCACAGAGAAGAATGCTCAATGCAAATAAAACTCACAATGAGATACCACTTCTTACCCATTAGGATAGCAATTATCAAAAGACAGAAATAAGATGTGTTGGTGAGAATGTAGGTGAAAACTGAATCTTGTGCAGAGTTCCTGACAATATAGTATAGTACAGCCACTGTGGAAAACACCATGGCCAGTCCTTAAAAAACTGGAACTAAAGTTACCACATGATCCAGGAATTCCACCTCTGGGTGTATATTCAAAAGAACTGAAAGCAGAAGTTTGAACAGATATTTGTGTAGCAAGGTTCATAGCTGCGTGATGCACAATAGCCCACAGGTGGAAGGAACCCAGGTGTCCAGTAACAGATGACTGCATAAACAGACTGCATAACCTGGAATATTGCTCAGACTGAAAACATAAAGGGAACTTTGGCACAGGCTACAGCATGGATGAACTTTGAGAACATCATGCTAAATGAAATAAGCCAGACACAAAGGGTAAACATTTATGTCCACTTATATAAAATACCCAGGGAGTGAAATCCTCTCAGTCATGTCCAACTCTTTGAGACCCCATGGCCTGAATTCTCCAGGCCAGAATACTGGAGTGGGTAGCCTTTCCCTTCTCCAGGGGAGCTTCCTAACCCAGGGTCGAACCCACATCAGCCACATTGCAGGGGCATTCTTTACTAGCTGAGCCACAAGGGAAGCCCATGTGGTACCTAGAGTACTTAATGATTCAAAGTAGAGAAATTCATAGACACAGAAAGTGGAATAGTGGTGGGCAGAGGCTGGGAATAGGGAAATGGGGACTGGGTCAGTGGGTGCAGAGTTTGAGTTTTGCATTAAGAGTTCTGGAGCTGGGTTACACATTAATGTGAATGTACAGGTCACAGCTGAACCGGCCACTTAAAGTGGCTAAGAGGCTAAATTTTAGGTTATGTGTATTTTATCTCAATTTTAATATATAAATAATTATTTACTCATCTTTCAGTTATTCAAAAGCCCGACATTTTGCATGATGCACTCAGCAAAAAAAAAAAAAAAAAAAAGTATATTTACAAATAAATAATTATTTACTTATCTTTAAGTTATGCAAAAGCCCTGCATTTTGCATGATGTACTCTGCATATAAGTTAAATAAGCAGGGTGACAATATACAGCCTTGATGTACTCCTTTCCCGATTTGGAGCCAGACTGTTGTTCCATGTCCAGTTCTAACGGTTGCTTCCTGACCTGTATACAGATTTCTCAGGAGGCAGTAAGGTGGTCTGATATTCCCATCTCTTGAAGAATTTTCCAGTTTGTTGTGATCCACACAGTCAAAGGCTTCAGCATAGTCAATAAAGCAGAAACAGCTGTTTTTCTGGAGCTCTCTTGCTTTTTCGATAATCCAACAGGTGTCGGCAATCTGATCTCTGGTTCCTCTGCCTTTTCTAAATCTAGCTTGAATATCTGGAAATTCATGGTTCATGTACTATTGAAACCTGGCTTGGAGAATTTTGAGCATTACTTTGCTAGTTAGTGAAATGAATCCAATTGTGCGGTACTTTGAGCATTCTTTGGCATTGCCTTTTTTGGGATTGGAATGAAAGCGGACCTTTCCCAGTCCTGTGGTCACTGCTGAATTTTCCAAATTTGCTGGCATGTTGAGTGCAGCACTTTCACAGCATCATCTTTTAGGATTTGAAACAGCTCAACTGGAATTTCATCACCTCCACTAGCTTTGTTCATAGTGATGCTTCCTAAGGTCCACTTGACTTCACAGTTCAGAATATCTGGGTCTAGGTGAGTGATCACACCATCGTGATTATCTGGGTCATGAAGATCTTTTTTCTACAATTCTTCTTTGTACTCTTGCCACATCTTCTTAATATCTTAATATCTTCTGCTTCTCCATACCATTTCTGTCCTTTATTGAGCCCATCTTTGCATGAAATGTTCCCTTGGTATCTCTAATTTTCTTGAAGAGATCTCTAGTCTTTCCCATTCTATTGCACCAAGGGCAGCTCATATTTAAATATTTCTAAACACATTCATCATATCTTTTAAAATCTTTTGGATAGCTTTAATCTTGGACATTTTCCAGCTTTACTCTTGGGAATTAGTGTGACTTTTCCTTTCAGAGAGCATTGTTTGATATGCTTGGTCTTTTCCCACAGATCTTTTCCCCAGGGTTAATTAGTAGAATCAGATAGTGAGTCACATTTTTCATCAGATGAAATGTGGATAAGAAAGAAATTTGTTTTACAATTAATATTTGTACACAGAGTATAGAGTCGTAGTCACCAAGCTTCTCACTTCTTTGCAACTCAACATGCAATAGACTCTTGTTGTAGCCACCCAGCTCCCAGGGACAGCCATGCCCATGAGTTCTGGCCAAGCTAAATGTAGTAGAAGTTCCATTGGCTCTAAACAGGCCTGGCCTCTGAAAATGTCCCACAAGGCATCCTTTTCCCTTTCTAGCTGAGCGGAATAGACCCAGTGCCAGGGCCAGATTTGAAACCACCGGTTGTTGATGACAAACCTATAACTCAAAGGTACCATGGCCCCTGAATCCTTTTGTTGAAAGGAAATCAACAAGCAGAGTCACTTGACATTTGAAAGCCTATGTTCAAGTAAAGGTAAGATTGTATGATGTTCATGCATCTGATATTTTCTTGTTTATATGCTACAGTGAGTAACTTTAACTTACAGAATTATGGAATAAAAAATAAACTAAAAATTCTTTCAAATTCTGAAATATAAATTTTTTTTTAATATTTGAAAAGATAAAAAATGCATTTGTTTATTTAAGAAACATTCAGCATGCTCTCTCAAGCATTGTTTTAGAATTTCAAGATATACATTTGTGCCCGCATGCTAAGTCACTTCAGTCATGTCCGATTATGTGTGACCCTATGGACTGTAGCCCACCAGGTTCCTCTGTCCATGGGATTCTCCAGGCAGGACTACTGGAATGGGTTACTGTGCCCTCCTCCAGGGGATCTTCCTGACCTAGGAATCAAAGCTGTATATCTTACAACTCCTGCATTGGCAGGTGGGTTCTTTTACCACTAGAGTCACCAAGATGTACATACACCAAGATGTATATACATTAAATATAATCCCATAATTTTGCTTTCAGACATTTTATAGTCAGTATAAGAATACAAAAGTGTCCACCACTCCTGCTTTGGATAATTGAAGTTGACATGTGGTGGATACGGGTGGAGAGCCAGGAGGTGTGGATCATCTTTTTTTCTGGGAACACTCTTAGTTCTGGCTTTTGACAACAGCTTCAATATAGAGAATTTTCTCAATCCACCTGGAGCCAAGGAACTTCTCAGCCCAATCTGTGAAGCCTTAATCCATAATCTGTAGCAAGCAACCCAGAAAGCCCAGTCATAACCCCTGCAGTATTAAACCTCAATTCTTCTTCTTCTTGAAGTTGCTCAGTCGTGTCCGACTCTTTGCGACATCATGGACTGTAGCCTACCAGTCTCCTCCATCCATGGGATTCTCCAGGCAAGAATACTGGAGTGAGTTGCCATTTCCTTCTCCAGGGGATCTTCCCGACCCAGGGATAGTCAGACTTTAATCACTGACTGACAGCTTCCTTATTTTAATCATCCTTCCTATTTAGAAGCAAAAGGGGGAAACCAAATATGTCCTTCAAACACATAGAGGAGGCCCATCTTCTATCCAGTCCTCCCCCAGCTCTCCTGCATCACAATCTCTGATCACAATGTGCTTCCTTTTTCTACCAGAAAACTTTCCCATGCCTATGCCTGACTCTGGGAGATAGCAAAGGAGAGAAAGGCCTGGTGTCCTGCAGTCCATGGGATCACAAAGAGTTGGTCCCAACTAAGTGACTGAACAACAACAACCACAATGCCCAAGTCTCTGCCGAACAAAAAGGGTGGTAACTGAGTCCTTCACATTATGGAGCAAGAGTGCAATAAACACTGCTTGTTCTCTTTAGGGCGATTTGTGTTTGCCTACAGATGTTAGAAGAGTGAGAACCAAATAAAAGTCAGGACAATATGTGCTGCTTCTGTTAAATCTTAAAAAACAACAACAACAACAATCCTTTATCTATCACAATATTTAAGTTGAAATCTAATTCACGTAAAATTTATTCTGTAAAATGTACAACTGAATGATCTATCATCTGTTTACAAAGTTGTGCAACTATCACCACTACCTAAATCAGAGCATTTCATCTCCTCACAAAGAAAGCCACTATCTATTCAACAGTCACTTCCCCTCCCACCTTCCCCCAACTTCTGACAATTTGTGTGCTTTTTGTCCCTAATGATTTGCCTGTTCTGCATATTTAAAGTGCATGGATTTGTACAACAGTGGCCATGTATGCTGGTTCCTTACACGTGGTGCTATGTCTTTGAGATCCGTCTATGGCTTAGCACATGATTCATTCCTCTGTTTGACTTGAGAATTTTCCTTTCTAGGCCATTATAATACACACACACACACAACCAAGTTCTTTTCTTTTTAATTGTGAAAAACTCACAGGATATAAAATTTCCATTATGGCAATGTTACGTGCTCAGTCCACGTCACTAAGAACTGTCTTTGTGCAGGGACCCTCTTTGCTGCACTGGCCCTGAGCCACCAGCTAGCACAGCACACCAGCCCAGCCACGACACCCCGTCTCGGGACCCTCCGTACCACCCACCTGACCAGGACTCCACACAGGCCTCCCCACGGCGGCCTAAAGAGAGAACTCCATGGGGGGGTGGGCAGTGGTGGTGAGGGGGGAGAGACAGGACAGGAGAGGCGGGTGGAAGAGCCTCCCATGCTGAGCTCGAAGTCTCAGTCGCATGCTCACCAGACCAGCCCTGCTTAACTATTGGGATCAGAAATGGTCAGACGGGTGGGGGAAGTGTGACCGTGGACAGCAGCAGCTTCAGCCAGACACCCGACAGTCTACACTGCAAACCTGCCAGGCCCAGCTTCTGTCCCCGGGCCAGTTGCAGAGCCCCAGAGCCCCAGCCTCATGTGGGGGGCTATGCCAGCCACACCCTCCAGAGCTCCACATCCCCAGCTCTCAGGAGAGTCCCCTGAGCTCCCAGGAGGTCGTGTCCACTCAGGATGTATGACAAGCGGCGTTAGGCTGGGACCAGTTGGACATGGCCACAGTGAGACCAAGTTTCTCTGTATCTCTTCTGCTCCTGAAGTGCCCACTCTCTCTTATTCACTCATGCCTTGCTTTGTCCAGGCGTCCCCCCAAACACAGCCAGGCTGCAGGAGGGGTTTCAGGGCAGAGCAAGAGCTGCAGTGTCTCATGGTGAGCAGGGCTGGCCACAACTCACTCTCGACTCTGGGAGAGCATCACTGTGGGTCAGAAACTGACCCTCTGAAGGCACAGGTGACTGCTCCTGGATCACACAGGGGCCTTAGAACTTAGGTTTGTCTTGTGACCTCTACAGCTGTCTCTATAGGATGGACTATGTAGCGAGGAGACAAACTGACCCCTTGTAATCACAGTCAGATTGGTTAAGGACAAAGGGGGTGGGGTGGGGCTGTGGGAATGGGGATGGGACCTGCCTGCTTCCATTGGTTTCCCACCCTCCACTCCCCTGACCTTCTCCTCCTCAATATCCTACCCCGTATTGGGCTTTCTCGGGCCAGACACAACAGAAGTGATCATTCAGTTACTCAATATTCAGTGGAATAGTCATGAAGTGACATCAAGTGTAAAAAGAAATAAAATTGAAAATAAAATCCATCCAGAGAGGTAACATTTTAGATGAGGTTAGTGTCAGAGAAGATCCTTGGGCTCTGGGTAAAGGCCTCCCTGAAACTCTGGCCCTGGAAAGAGGGAGAAGATGACACCTTTGATGAATGTGACCTAAGCCTGGTTTGTGTTTAACCAGCTCATTGATTTGATCATTCATCATCATCACATTTTCTGAGCCCCATACTGCATTGTCAAGGTCCTCACTGGGCTCACAAGCTGGAGAGCTCATTAAATTGTGGTTAAAGACTTGAGGGGCCCTGGGTGAGGCAGAAAATGGTGTAGGCAGAGCAGGGGATGGAGAAAGGCATAGTGGACCAGGTAAGGTCTGAGCTGGGTCTCCAAGTGTGAGTGATCAGTTAGCTAGGGCCTGGCTCTGAGCAGGACTCAAATACACGATGAATGACTAAATGAATGAAAGTGGAAATCTTCCCGAGAGAGCAAGAGTGCCAGCTCTTCTGTAACTGAGTCCAAGCTTGTACTGCTCACCTCATGACAGGCCAATTAATTGAGAGAGGAGTTGTTGGGGCAAGGAACAGCAGCTTTATTCCAAAACCTGAGACTCTTGCCCCAAGGACCCATCTTACCTGAATTAGAATTCAGGCTTCTTTCATATTTATACTAAAAGGTGTGGGGGTGGGGAGAGGGAGGAAAGTCAAATATTTCTTCGTTCCAATCATCCTCCAGAGGGGATGTGTTCATTTCTGCCTCCCTGCTGTGACTCACAGAAGAGTCTGCTCAGGAGGTTTCCTGTGAGCTGAACAAAGTTATTTTAGCTTGGTGCTCATTACCTGGGATGCAGGGTTCCCAGAGATGGAACTTTATGTATAAGCTTATAGGCAACATTCCTTTAGCTGTTACCTCGTAATAGGTAGACTATGAAGGGTCCTTGTCTATGACACATTCAGGCCAAAGCTCGGAACTGAAGGGCACAACAGGGCGGTGGGGAGAGGCCCCGAGGGGCGCCCACTCCACCCCTCACAGTCTTGCTGACGAAGCAGCCTGTGTCTTGACTCCCCGGGGGCACCTGTCTGTGCTCTTCTCTCGGACAGGGCTGTCAGAAGCAACAGTCAGCTGGGCTCCTCCCTGATCAGGCCCGAGGACACCAGCTGCCTCACCTGAAAGGGGTCAGGCTCTCAGTCATGTTTGAAGCTTTGTGACCCCATGGACTATAGCCCGCCAGGCTCCTCTGTCCATGGGATTCTCCAGGCAAGGATACTGGAGTGGGTTGTCATTTCCTTCTCCAGGGGATCTTCTCGACTCAGAGATCAAACCCAGGTCTCCTACATTACAGGCATATTCTTTACCATGAGCTACCACAGACATGCATAAAAAACTGCCACCTCCCAAAAACTGGGGTCAGAAGCCTGGGTGTGTGGTTCAGGCTCTATGAGGCATTTCACATCTTCCTAGTATCTGCTCTCATCTCCCTAAGAAACTCTTATGTCTTAGGACATCTCTAACCAGTCCTCTGCTTTTGGTGGGATCTAGTGCTCAGAGGTTAATATTTTCAGCCCAGAGAGACACAGCCTGTGCTTTAAACATGAGATACCCTCCCATCTAGCCCCAATCCATCCAAATCTCTCCCGTTCCCCAGATCCCATGGCCAGCAGACAGTCCCTGAGTCTGTTCAGCAGACAAGCTCCCACAGTGTCTGGCGCTGAGGCTCCTCCCGCCCCCGTGTCCCATCAGCCCTGCACGATGAGCCACAGTCCTGGGAATGGAGGGGCCCCTCTGCGCTTCTTCTGGGGCTGCTGTTGGACCTTCTTCTTCCTTCAACCAGAGCAGGGAGCTGGGCTCGTCCATGCCTGGGAGTGGGGGGGTAGGAGGGGATGAGCAGTCAGTCCCTCTGTCTCCTGTGGCTCTCGTGGGATGAGGCGCTGGGGGCGGAGGGTGGACGGGGCTTGGCCTGCTCAGCAGTCAGGACTCAGGGCGCATTCGGGGGAGGCTGAACCTACTGGGGAATGTTGATGGTGACAAGCTCTTTCCATCTGTGTAGGAGCTGATCCAGCTCACCAAGCTCTCTCAAAACTAGCACCTGTATATAAACACTCTGGCAACAGGGGGTGGGCTAAGTATTTTCCAGGAAACTCCTCTCTAACCTCTGGGAAACATTCTGACAGGGTCTCTGATGATGCAACCGATGTCCGCTTTGGTTAAGAATCAACAAGGACTCACTGTTTGGCACATGGATCTCCACGCTATGTAGCGGCCTAGATGGGAGGGGAGTTTGAGGGAGAAAGGACACATGGATGTGTATGGCTGAATTGCTCCCTTTGGTGTTCACTTGAAACTATCACAGCACTGTTTGCTAATGGGCTATACCTCAAATACAAGGCAAAAGTTAAAAAGACAACAACACGTGACCAAACACTCACGAAGACACTGGATGATTTGGACATTGGCTTCAAAAGTACATTTTGGTAACACAGAAAACTACAGTGTTTCAAAATCCTAGTTTATGATTTAGAATCTATGATATTTAGGTGACTGATCAATTGTTTAATACAGGCACCAATAAAAATACAAGCTGAAGACTAACCAGTTTTAATATCATTTTCTGTTTTCATAAATTTTGCACTATAGACTGAAGCCACGGCATGTGATGTCTGTTTATCTGTCTCCCTCCCTCCATCTCCCTCTTGCTGTAGTTTTAAATTTATGTGACCAGTGAGTTTGCTCCAGCTCTCCTGCAACACACACCTTCATTCTGTAGGAGAAGTGATAACACTCGCTTACACTCGTGTAAGTGAGGAGGTGACGCGCGGTGACAGAAGGAAGGAGACTGGCAGGAGGCCCGGCCTGGCCTCAGCCTGGGGGCTTTGCCTGGACACTTACTCCCCGGTTCACTGCTGACCCGTAACAGGGGCCTGGAAAAGCCTGTGAGGAGCCCTGGCTAAGAACCTTCATGCTCGTCTTGCCATTTACATCGTGAGCATGGAGTTCTCAAAGATCTTCAGATTTCTGATTTTTTCTGATTTCTTTAGTCTTCGTTAGTCTTCTCGCCAGGGGTGTCGTTAACTAAATCAGCCTATATGTTATTAATATTAACATGTATTATTGGTTTATAGATATTATTATAATAAAATAATAATAGTACATCACATTTAACATTTACTTGCATTATATATACATATGTTTATATAACATTATGTTAAAATAAATTAAATTATTATAAATAAATTAGCATAACAATGTGGGTATATATTACTCCTCAGAGGCAGGCCTTTGCCTTTTGTATCATCAGCTCTTCCTACTGACCATATTTTGTTTGCCAGAAAACAATGAAGACTGAGGCCAGAGTGAAAGTGAGGGGAAGGCAGGCAGAGAAGACCCAACCTGAAATTACAGGGGAGACACAATGAGTCACTCAAGTGAGAGAAGTGTGCTCCCGAGACCAACCTGAACTGCAGTCTTAGTGAGGGGAGCGGATGTGACCCCTCACCCGGCCCACCGGCCCCTTCTGGGGAGGCTGAGCAGGAGGAAGCCTCCTCCAGGTGTCTCCTCCGGCTCCTCCCGGGGACCCTCTCATCCTCCCCAGTCTCTGCTGCAACCTTTGTCCTTTGTTGCCAGCAGGCCCGTTCAGTGCCCTCCACTGTTCTCCTACTGGCTTTCTTTACTTCCCTTCCTATTCTCTGGGCTGCTACCGGCCAGGCTGGAGACGCAGGCATCACAAGACCTCCCTCCAGCCAGTAAGCTGTCCTTGCCCCGCCCTCCTCCTTGAGAGCTGGGTTAATGGGGTGCTTGGGGTTTATTACTGAGGCTTTCCTTGCTCTCAGATTCCTCCCTTCCAGATGCTGAGATGTGCAGGGCAACTAAAGACATTTCTGCATTTCCCTGAATGTGGATGCTAGATGAACCTAGTTTCCTTAGAGCAGAATCATATGTTCTAAACGAAGATTTTTATATTCCCCCAAACAGGAAATGGTGACACCTCAAAGTCATACTGTTACATGACAAAAGCAAGTTGTAAAACAACACACATTATTTGTCTAACTGAACTAAAAAATGATACTATATTATCTCTGTAAATATACATATATATATATATATATATATATATATATTTGAAAGTGTTTTTTAAAAAGCTGGAGGAATATATACAAATGAACCATAGGTACCTTGATAGGGATGAAAGGGAAATTTTACTTTTACTCTGAATTATCCAGTTTTTGTGTGTACTTTTAATTCAGGATGAACTTGAACAAGAGTGTATACTGTTTGTATTAAATAAACACTTTACATATGATTGTACAGAACTAGCTTATCATAAAAACTGAACCAATGCATTTCAGAGTCAAACAAATGATAAGCTGTGTAGAAGAGACTGAATATTTGCTGAAGGGTTAAAGATAGAATGAGCACACGAGCAGCCCAATCAATGAAATGCGGGCTGCACACTGCTGTCTCCTCCAGTCACTAGAACATCTCTTGAACACTTGCTGGGTTTAAGTCAGCCTGGAAATCAGTTACCTGTCCAAGGCAAGTCAGAATTTATGCCAGGCCCATAGGAAAGACATGTCTTAACTAATTTGGCTGCCAATATCTCTGAGGGGAAGAATATGTACACTTTATTCTCAAAAGTTATTTTGGCCTGTCCTACAATGGATTATTTCATTAAAAACAAAACACTCAAACTAACATTGAAAACCACCGTTGAGGTGTACCTTAAAGCTTTTGCCACTTTAGAGCTTTCTCTTTTTCTGTCATCTCTTAAACACATGCAAAATAAATACAGTGGAGTCCCCAGCAGGAGCTGCTACTCAACGAGCTCTGGGCCTCAGTCCTTACTAGGAGTTAAAGTGGCAAAGAGCATTTTTGCTCCAGAATTCTAAAGGCATTTTGGTGTTGGATAATCTGGACCTGTGGAAAGCATATGATAGCCTGATGCTGTTTCTTACAACTGCCGCAGTTCAAAGATTTTCAATATCTTACTTTCTGTAAGCAAATATTGAGAATGCTCAGGAGAGAGCATAAATATAATGACATAACTCGTTATAAATAGCATATAAGTAGAAAGTGTAGTTAGATGTGAGTCTAACTTACCTTAAATTCCTAGTTCCTGTGACTCTCAGTACATAAGGCTCAGACTACATTCTTTGGGCATTTCTACGGAGTGGACAGTAGGTGGCACTTTCAGCCTGTTTAAAAAACAGTTCACCGGCTTTGGCTCCTTTGCTTGCTTTTTAACTGTTTTACCACCATTGCACAGAAAAGAAAGTCATTTTGTACATAAGTGTATGAAGTCCAGATCAATGTCTTGGGAGCAATTTCAGAACACAAAGCCATTTAACTGAATCTGTAGGAAGCATTTACAAATAACCACAGAAAAGACTTTACCTTTTTGTAGATCCAAACTGCAAAAAGAAAGTGAAAGTCACTCAGTCATGTCCGACTCTTTGTGACCCCTTGGACTGTAATCCCGCCAGGCTCTTCTGCCCGTGGAATTCTCCAGGCAAGAATGCTGGAGTGAGTTTGCATTCCCTTCTCTAGGTGTCGGGAGCTGCCGGGGTGTGCCCAAACTATGACAAGGTCACGGGATGAGAGAGGAACCTGCAAGGCAGCTCTTTCTCACACGGGGCTGCCCGAGGGGCCCAATATGTCCCCTCAGGAGCCGCCAGGATGAGAAAGGAATCTGCAAGCAGCTCTTCCCCTCCAGGTTGTTCCGGGGGCCTGGTATGTCCCTTGCTTCCTTCTGTCTTACTGTTGTTGGGCTTTCTATTAATTTTTGGAAATATAATATATAGTAATAAGGCCTCCCTGGAAAAGTCCAAGCCTTTTTTGGAAATGCTCATGATTGCTCTGGCTCAGGACGTGACCATAAACATCAAGTCAGCAAAGAAAAGGTCAGAGGTATAGTCTGGCTGCTTGCCTAAAATATTATAATGTTCTAGAATAGAAAAGAGTAGAGGCATTTAGATTTAGAAGTAGATGCACTGCATCAGTTTACTTGCTCCTTGGTTGAGAGGGTTTTCATTATTGTTATTTCCTTGCTGCTATTTGTTCATTGTTTCCCTTTCTTTAAACAACATGATATTATGGGTATTTTTGTAGAGTTAGGAAATGGGGTAGATAGATTTCAATAGAAGATTTATATTAACCAGCTTCACTGCCATTATCTCACTATTAATAGAGGTGTTTTGCTGCTTTAGAGGTGTTTTTGCTGTTTAATAGTTAATCATTGTAAATTGAGATTTTGTGGTTTCAGGTAAAGAAAAATATCAGGTTTTTCTCATGGTACTATTCTCAGAAATGTCAAACATGTTACTGTGACCCTTCCCATGTATTGTTTTATTGTCCAAAGAATTTACACTGTACCTGAGATTTGTAGGACATTGTTTTTGTTAGAGTGAAAATGTTAGGCCATTGAGGCAAGAAGACTATGTACAGGACATTTAAAAATAAACCCTGTAATCAGAAACGTTCTAGATGAATGCATAGGGGAAAAACATGGGAAAGAAAAATATTGACAGATGCACGAAACTATATCAGTTTCGTGGTAATATGTGGTGTAATATGTGGTGACTTAAGGGGGAGGTAACCTTCATTCTTTACAAACTGAGGAATCCTAAAAATTAAAAAAAGCTACCTCTTCTACCCAAACTTCTGTGTGTGTCTGTCTTCTTCCTCGCCGATGCCACTCATCCCTTGGGTATTCCTGGTTCTGCCAGGGCTGGACCTCGGCATCTAGGGAATCTTCCCAACCCAAATTATCCAGGATAAAATGCTTTTGGTGTTTGTGTCACAAATGCTCTTTGCTATTTTAATTTCTGATAATGACAGAATCTCAGGTCGACCTAGGCCCTGTGCTAAACTACTTTGTGTCCTGTAACCGTGGTCAGATACATAGACTTTATAAAGTTTGGTTTTTCTTGCTTGGAAACAATTTGACCCAGTTGCTCTCAAGTGAAAAACAAACTACTAGACCATAAAATGTTCCAGTAGAGTACAATCAAATGCTGTTGATTCTAGGTACTTCATAGGATGTTTTTAAGCCTTGTCAGCCACCAGATTCTCTTGATTCTGGAAGCTGGGCTTACTAGGGCCTGGTAGCAATGGAAGTGTGATGAAATCACTGCAGCAGTGTTCTGCTCCAATGCACAGGATCTGGACAGACTAGGAACAATGATTAAATATTCTGAAGGGGTGAATCCAGGGCATTTAATCTTATCTGAACAAAAGCTTGTGCACTGACTCATTTTATGCATCACTTCAGGGCGGCCACAGGCTCCCTGGGCTCTCCAAATCCCTCAGCTTAAGAGCTCCTGGCCCGGGAGTGAAAGAAAACAAAGGCAGCCCTTCCATCTTCCCATTCCGACCTCTGGTCCCATCACAGCCTCACCCCTGAGAGGGACGGTGGAAGCTCAGCACGCTGTCCCAGCCGCACGGCTGCCAGACGAGTTACAGGCGCAGCCCTGCCCAACGGCCTGCTGCTTCCTGCCTGCTGCCTGGCGTCGTGAGAAGGCCCCAAGGAGATTTATGAAAAGCAAAGGGGAGTCTAACTCAGCAGAGCGGCCCGATGCTCGAGGGAGCTAAAGAGACAGGAAGCATGAGTCAAGTCAAGGAACGACCCACTTCCGGCTGTGCGGATAACGGACGTGGCTGGAGCGTCCTGCTCCCTGCGCGCACGTCTCTGCGTCTGCAGGCACTTCCGGTTTGCCTCACCGTGAGAGGCGACTGCTTGTCAGAAGGCAGATCTTTTCTGTCATCAATAAACTGTCTTTTCCTTGCTGTCAGCCCTGTAATCTGGCACTATATGCTCCTTATTCTATTGGCTGCTAACATTTCTGTAAAAGGAGATATAACTGTCAAGAGTTCAAGATTCCAGTGGTCTGTGAAGTCCCACCACCAAATTCACTCTCCAGAGTTGTGTTTGAATCAGGTAAAAATGCTCATTACAGACTTAGGATTGAACATACTAATGTGAGAACATGAATTAATTTAGAACTTTTAGAAAGTCTAATTTTAAAGGTATTTGTTTATCTTTAAAGCCCAATGAGAAAAGTTTACTCTTGCTTATCTTGTCTGAGGAATAAACATGGACAAATACTGGAAAAAAGCTACAAAGTTTGAGGCTTTGAAGAATGGAATTAAAAGAGAATGGGTCTCATGAAGAGTAACTCCTTTGGGATGGAGAAGCTGAGAGGAGAAACAAATTGATTCAAGAAAAGATCTTATTATTAGAGCTGAGGTCATCTGCCATTTAGTCAAATTTACTTTTCTGCATGCCAGATCACTTTATACAGACTTGTACAGACACACAATGCAACTACCATCTCCACTGATACACAGAGGGGTGCTCCGGCCATCGCTTCAGACCACCTTGTGGGGCACTCAAGATGCTCAGGACTCCATCCCATGTGTCCTGGGGAAGTGATTCCCATGAGGTCCAACCACTGAGCCTAGTTTTACTCTGTTTTCAAACAGCCCTTTAAATCCCCAAGGACAGTGCTCCACTCTCTCACCACATAAAATGTCCCCCCATGTGTCACTGCTCCTCATCAACATGGCTGCTGGTTTGATAATCAGTCTTAAGATATGGTCACCTGATTCTAATATTCTTTATTGTGCTGAAGTCAGTCAAGTGTTTTATATCTTACTAGCATATTAATACGTCAGATTCAGAGAAATAATTCAAGTATGAAGTCAAATGATTATCCTATCCATATGAAGTATATAAATATAGTCTCTGAGAGATGGTGAAGGACAGGGAAGCCTGGTGTGCTGCAGTCCATGGGGTCAGGAAGAGTTGGTCATGACTGAGTGACTGAGCAATGGTAAAATATTATCCCAATTCATAATGAATGTACAGTGCATAGGGGAAAGTGGGAGAAAAGTATTTTGAAAATTGGACTGAGCTTAGCTAATAAAATTAGCAGTGGTAAATGTTGTTTGAGAGAAGAACATAATGAATTATGAATTAGGAAATTTTCCTCTTATGTGAAAGGAAAAAATCAAAAGTCACAGAATATTCTCATGAGTAGACATATTTTTTTATTTATAAACTGTTTATTTTCTGTCAACCTACTTCCATTTTACGAGTTTGTGGGGTTTCCATGATGGCTCATGGTAAAGAATGCTGCAATGCAGGGGACATGACTTCAATCCCTGGTCCAGGAGAATCCCACATGCGTCAGAGGAACTAAGCCCTTGCACCACAATCATTGAGCCTGTGCTCTAGAGCCTGGGGTCCTCAGCTGCTGAGCCCACGCTCTGCCACTACCGCAGCCCATGACAGGAGAAGCCGCTGCGAGGAGAAGGCCGTGCCCCGCAACCAGAGAGTGCGCCCCGCTCACCGCAACCAGAGCAAAGCCCGTGCAGCAGCAAGGACCCAGCACAGCCCCACCCAAGGAAAGAGCCTGTGCAAGAACAGCCGAAGCCCACTCCGTGTTGTCCCTCCCCACCCCGTGGCCTGAGCAGTGGGCGCTGCAGGCCAGCCCTCGGGGGCACTGCGGAGTGGGCATCGAGCTCGCCTGCCCGCCTGTGGACTAGGCCACCACCTCAGATGGAGCAGCGTTGCACTCAGGTGCTGACGTCACCCATTCACCGTGACGTCCTCCTTGGTCAGAGCCTGCTCACTGCCACCTCCCTTTCATTTTAATCTCTTCAGAATGTGCAGACGTGGTGATCAGACATGACCTCCTGAGTGTTCACAGGAAATGGTGCTGCGCATGGGCAGAACTGCCCGGGTGAGCACCCGCCATCAGACCCACCGACTGAGCTCCCTTTGTGCCGGGAATGGGTCGTCTCCAGAATGCAGAGGAGAGTCTGTGTCACGCAGACCGATGGTGAGAAGTTCACAGGAGTCTTGGCTCTTGGACGCTGCCTGGGGCTGGTTAGTGAAGGCTCCAGGAGTGAAGCGGCCGACCACAGGAGCGGCGGCAGCAAACTGCCGCACAGCTCGCTGCCGAGGGTTCGTGGAGGACGCAACAGTGACAGAGCTGGGTTTTCAATGGCAAGAATGGCATGAGCTGCCGACAGAAGTTTCTCCCATGTTCTCTTCGGATTCCTAATGTAGACGCCCTCACTTTTCCTTCTGTAGATGTACTGCTCCACCGGGAAGTAAAGGCTGGTGCCACCTAAGGGCTCCTGCTGCAAGGAACGTGATGATGTCCCCCTGCATTTGCCGGACATCAAGGACCCAGAATAGTGTAAAAGATTCACTTCAAGGTATGACAAGAGTCCAGACAGTGCCATATGGACCACTGTCTGGGTAGTGTGGGAAAAGCCTGAGAAGATGTTTTAGAGAGGCCAGGTAATCTTTCTGATAAAACAAACTTGACTTTCATTCAGTTGGTAGAAATAACACTGTGAGCTTTACTCTTTAGAGCTTTAACATTTTTTATAATCTTTTGACATTTATGAGAAATTTATAATACATGTACAAGGTTCAAGAACCTAAAAATATAAAATATTTTATATTACATTGTTCCTCCTACCCCCTCCCTTCTTGTGAAAGCTCTGCTGCTTTCACCATCAGTCATGGTGTTTCATTCCCCAGGAATCTTTCCAGAGATTTGAATTTTTTACAAATTATTTATTTGGCTGTGCCAGGTCTTAGCTGTGGCCTGCGGGACCTTTTCCATGGGAACTCTTAGCTGTGGCATGTGGGGCCTAGTTTCCTGACAAGGGACTGAACTCAGGCCCCTAAAATGAGAGTGCAGAGTCTTAGCCACTGGACCAGGAGTGATGTCCCAGAATGTCATTTATGCAGACACAAGCAGCTATGAATATCGTTTCTTCTTCATTCTATATGGTGGTGCTAGTGGTAAAGAACCCACCTGCCAATGCAGGAGACAGAAGAGACTCGGGTTCAATCCCTGGGTCTGGAAGATCCTCTGGTGAAGGAAATGGCAATCCACTCTAGTATTCTTGCCTGGAGAACCTCCATGGGGCAGAGGAGCCTGGTGGCCTACATTCCACAGAGTCACAAAGTGTCAGACATGACTGAATGACTTAGCACACAACCACATTTAAAGATATAAATAGTAGTGTACTGTGCACAATGTTTTATTATATCTTGCTTATATTCAGCTGACAATATCTTGGGGAAAACTCTCTCTTGGGACACTATTTTCTGCAATTCAGTCCACTGAATAGATGAGGTACTATAAGACACTTTACTGGTCCACATTGGAATAAACACTAATATTCAATTACATCTTGACATCACAAAAAACAATGTAATGCATAACCTTAGCCTATGTTATTCCACTGCAGGAAAATGTATAAATTTGTAATGCATTGAATAATGTCCAACATTCATGTCGGACTGAGAGTCCTCACCAGCCAGAGTGAAGAAACCTCCTTGAATATGCGGGGCTTTAAACCAAGGCAGAAAAAATGCATATATTAGAGCTGAAACTAAAAAAAAAAAAAAAAAGAAAAAGAAAGAGGGAGAGAGAGAGAGAATAAATCAACACTTTCAGAAAACATATAAATAAAACAAAACAAAAGCATTTCTATCACCCAGGAAGCTTTAAGACATTTAGGGGTCCTGTGCCAGACAGCAGGTCTGATGTATATTTCATATTATCTTATACCCACCCATAAAAAATGAATGTAAACCCCTTTATATACACTTCAAATATTTTAGAATATTCAAGAAATTGACTACTTTTTGGAAAAATATGAACTGTCAAGACCATTAATTAAAGCAACTAAAGCAAAAGAAAAATAAGCAAGGAAGGCTATCAAATAAAAATTTTCCAGAATTACTTCTGAAAATCATGTAAAAGCTATGCAAGCAAAGAACAACTGGCTACAAAAGTACCACATAGTTTTAGAGAATCAAGAATAGAAGAACAGAAGACATCTGTATTTTGTGAATATAATTTAACCCTGCTGTCAGAACTTGACGTAAGTGACCTAAAACAAAAGCACACACCAATTTCACCTACTATTCTTGGCCTCAAAATCCTAATCTATTAAATACTAATAAATGATATAAGAACATTTGCAGAGAAATTCTCCATCTCTAAAAAACTTAGGTTTACTCACAGTTTTTGTTCTTTTAAAGTAAGTCAAGTTGTATATTCTAAGAAGTGCTTGCTCCAGAAGACGTGGCATATATGTACAGTGGAAAACTACTCAGCCATGAAAGTGAATGAAATAATGCCATTCGAAGCAACATGGATGAACATGGTGATTTCATATTAAGTGAAGTACGTCAGATAGAAAAAGACAAACATCGTATGATATCACATATGTGGAATATTGAAAAATGATACAAATGAACTTATTTACAAGACAGAAGTAGAGTCACAGACATAGAAAACAAGCTTATGGATACCAAAGAGGATCACGGGGGATGCGGGGAGAGGTAAATTAGGAGCTTGGGATCAATATGCACACACTACTGTATATAAACTAGGTGGACAACAAAGACCTACTGTATAGTGCAGGGAGCTATACTCAACATCTTTCAATGATCTATAATGGGAAAGAACCTGAAAGAATATATAGTCTCTCAAAGAGTCATGTCCAACTCTTTGGGACCCCAGGGTCTGTAGCCTGCCAGGCTTCTCTCAAAGGAGGGGTCACAAAGAGCTGGACACAACAGAGGGACTAACATTACATCCCTACTACTATGCTCGTTCTTAGCCAACTTGGAGAAAGACATGAACGCATTAAGTTTTGCTCTAAGATGCCTGCCATATAGGGAACAATTTGAACATATTCTGAATTTCAGTTGTGCTTGCAAGTAACTTTGTGAGGACAAACAGCTGGTGGATGAAAGCACAGCTGACCCAGAGGAACCTAACCAGGCAGGAAAACGCAAAACACACTTAACACACAATCAAATAGTAAACTGACCGAGGACATGGCATCAAGTCATACTCCTTCGTTCTCCACTTGTCCACACGTAATTGTCTAGAGTCTGCTGTGATTCTTGGCAACTTTAAAATAGAGTGTATTAATAGGAAATTTGAGACATAATAAGGCAAACAGATCAGGAGACAACTGTCATTGAAAAGAGAGTTAATGGCTTACAGCTCCCAAGTAGACGGACAGGCCACGTGTTGGGCCACACAGGACAGGACCGGATTTGTGCAGAGAGGGAGGGAGGGATATTCAGTACAGGGTCATTTACTGTGACTCCTCAGGAGGCAACAGTGAGCTTGGTGTTCAGGTTCAGGACTGACAAGTGCATGTGGTCCTAGCGGCCATCATAGCTGCCTGGCTCTGGTGACAGGGGAAGTGTGAAAGAGGCCCGGAGCCCATCTAAAATGTCACCTCTTCAGAGACAGGCCGTAGTGCTGGAAGGCAAGCATAATGTCCAAGACGGGAGAGCAAACAAACTTACCTATCACACACCAAGAAGGAAACCAACAGTCATCGTCCTCCAGGAGGGAAATCTCTTTCTACCTTAAGTTATAGTGCATTTTAAGCCCCTATATTGGAAGGATGACTCTAGAATACAACTAGAGTAATTAAAGTAGAAAAAGAGATGGAGAAGGAAATGGCAACCCACTCCAGTATTCTTGCCTGGAGAATCCCATGGAGTCTGGCATGCAGTCTAACTACAGTCCACGGAGTCACAAAGAATTGGAAACAACTTAGTGACTGAACAACAACAAGGAGGAAGAACAATGGTTGGATAATCCATCAGATAAATGGCAACTCTAGAGGAGAGTTACAGCAGTGCTCTCTGCTGACCTAGATGGAAAGGAAATCCAAAAAAGAGGGATGTATGTGGGTGTGGCTGGTTCACTCTGTTATATAGCAAAGGCTAACACAATTTTGTAGGGCAACTATACCCCAATGAAAATTTATTTTAAAAAGAGGAAAAAAAAAAAAAAAAAGAAAAAAAAAAAAAAAAAAAAAAAAAAAAAAAAAAAAAAAAAAAAAAAAAAAAAAAAAAAAAAAAATGACCGAATACACACAAACAAAAAAAAAAGAAGAAGAAGAAATAAAGAACAAGACAACTAAGATTGAAAAGGAGCTAAAGAAATGAATACAAAGTTACACTGAGCCTGCGGCTTTCTGAAGGAGCTTGCTTTGGACGATGACCAACGGCCCTGAAGGGAGAAAAGCATATGTGCCACAGTCGCGGCATGTTTTGGTGCTAGGACCCTGAACGCTAGAAGAGGGGCTCATGAGAAAGCACAGAAATTGGAGTGGACCTCAGTCGAGAGCAAAGTTGAGGCAAGGGTTTCTTGTTGTCCGGGGAGGGGTTGTCCTCAGGCAGGGGACTGGGGTGGGGAGAGCCCTCAAGGGGAGAGGGTAGGTGGGCAGACATGTGTTTCCACAAGTGTGTTAGGATCTGAAGGGCGAGCCCACGGAATTCCTCCCCAGCCCGCATGTGTGTGCTGAACTTGGAAGCCCTGCAGTGACTGTCTAGCAGGCAAGTCTGGAAGGCCAAAGGCCCTTGGAATCATTTGCATCCTGAGCCCTTTGGTGCAGGGCCAGATCGGAAGTGCGTGCGGGGCTTCGTCATGGGGAATTCCCGGAGAAAAGTGTCGGTGGTGGGATGTCGGGAGTGGGAGTGAGCACGCCCTGGGACGCCTCAGCCAATGAGGAGCTTGCGCGTGCGGGGGTGGGGCTGTGGGAAAGCCATGAAAGGCCCGAGGGGGCGGGGCCCAGGCCCTTTCTCAGAGAAGCACCCTCTGAGGGAAGGAGGCTTCGTTGTGCAGAGGCAGGTAGGAGATGGAAAGACGCGTGGGCCTTGTTTGCAGAGACCCGGGGGCTGCTTCTGCGCACGGGGGAGGTGCATGTCCGTCTCCCTTCAGCGTCTTCCCCGGAGGGCAAGGTTGTCGGCCCAGCGCCGCTGGTGCGGATGCCCTTCGGGAACCCTGTGTCCGTGAGGGGCCGTCGCCGGTGGTCGGGCGGCCCCAGCGGGGTGACTTGGCTCCTGGGTCAGCAGGGCTGGCGCCTGGCCACCAAGTCGCCCTGAGTTGCAGGGGGCCGTGGGGGGTCGGGGCTGGGCTTCAGAATCTGGGGAACACCTGCCACGTGAATGCAGCGCTGCAGTGTCTGAGCCACACGCCGCCCCTGGCCGGCTGGATGGTGTCCCAGCAGCACGCCACCCTCTGTCCGGCCAGCACCTCCTGCACGCTCTGTGCCGTGCGAGCTCACTGGACCCGAGCCCTCCTTCACCCGGGAGAGGTGATCTGGCCCCGCAAGCACCTGCTGGCGGGCTTCCACAGACACCAGCAGGACGATGCCCACGAGTTTCTGATATTCACTCTGAATGCCATGCAGCAAGGGTGCTTGAGTGCATCGCAGCCGTCGGGCCATCCCTCCGAGGACACCACCCTCATCCGGCAGATCTTCGGCGGGACTTGGAGGTCTCAGATCCAGTGTGTCCACCGCCTCGGAGTCTCGGACACGTTTGCCCCTTATCTGGACATCAGCCTGGACATCACGGCGGCTCAGAGTGTGGAACAAGCTCTGAGAGAGCTGGTGAAGCCTGAGAAGCTGGACGCTGAAAACGCCTATGACTGTGGCGTTTGTCTCCGGAAGGTGCCTGCCACCAAGAGGTTGACTTTGCACAGCACGTCCCAGGTCCTGGTGCTGGTGCTGAAGCGGTTGACACAGGTGAGCGGGGCCAAAAGGGCTCAGGAAGTGCGCTATCCCCAGTGCCTCGGCCTGCAGCCCTACACGTCTGAGCGGAAGGCAGGGCCACTGGGCTACGTGCTCTATGCCGTGCTGGTGCACTCCGAGTGGAGCTGTGAGCGAGGACACTACTTTTCTTACGTGCGAGCGGGCAACAGCCAGTGGTATAAGATGGACGATGCCAAGGTGAGCGCCTGTGACGAGAGTGCTGCCCTGAGCCAGAGCGCCTACGTGCTCTTCTACTCCCGGGAGGGTGCGTGGCAAGGGGGTGCTGGGGGAGGGGCAGCGGCCCCCCTCACGGCTGACCCCACACACCCCGGGGAGCCTGACCCCGCCGGCCCCGGGGAGCCTGCGGGAGTCGCCAGCCGCAGAGCTCCTGGGTCGCAGGTGTCCACGGGGGACACAGAGGTCGAAGGTATCAGCTTAGAGCAGTGGAGACGCCTCCAAGAGCACAAGCGGCCGAAGCCGACCTTCGACCTCCGGAAGACCCAGTCAGCCCTGCCTGCCGGCGCAGTCGTGATTCACCAGTCCAACCACGGAGGAGGGAGACACGGCAAGCTGCCTGAACAGGAGCATGACCGGCTCGGCCATTCCAGCATGGACAGCCCGCCTCCGGGCCTCACGAGCGTTGGCAATGGCCCTTATGCCAGCGGGAGGGCCCGAGCGACCAAGAGGAAGAACAAGAAGCCGCGGCCATCTCTGAGGCTGTGGCTCTGAGGTAGGCTCTGAGGCACATGCGTGAAGACGCCCAGGCACACTCTGCGTGCGGCACGCCCTGTGTGACCCACCAAGTGTTCCGGCGAGGAGCGAGTTCCTCTCGGCGGTGTGGCTGGTGCAGCCTCCTGGAAAAAGGCGGGGCCTGCAGTGTGCCCGGGGCCACGGTGTTCACCTGGATCGCGCTGAGCAGCCGAGCTCTCGAGGGCTGGCTCTGCTGGGAAGTTCCTGGAGAGCATGGGGTGCGTGACCGGGTCTGAGCACGATCCGAGGGCCTCACTCTTCTGCGGGGGTGGGAGAGTCCTCTCTGGACGGGACTTTGGGTGTGGGTTTGCCTTTCTTTCCCCGTCTGCATTCTCTGGCCGCACCGCTGGCCTCTGGTGAGTGATGCGGCAGGGAGACGCCTCCCAGTATGCCCACAGCCAACGGAGCAAGGAGACGAGCTCCTGAGCCCTCCGGGGTGCACGGAGGAGCGGGTGCAGGTGCGTGAATCATCTCCTTCTGGCCGGTCAGGCTCTCGAAAACGCCCCACACGTCGAGCAGGGTCCGGGGAGAAGATGGGCGACCAGGCTCTATATGTGGAATGTCCTTGGGAGGTGTAGTGCTACTTGGGAAAGGGACCTCCGGCAGGAATGACGCAGGGATGTGTTCGTCACCGGCAGGACGCTCGTGCCAGAGTTGCCTGGGCTCCATTTCCAGTGCAAGGAGTCTGCTGCAGAACCTCCAAGTGCCAAACGGGACAAGTGATTCACCGTGCCACGAGCACCAGCACCAGCACCACCGGCACCAACACGAAGGCCAAGGGGAGAAAGGCGACCCATGGAGTCCCAAAGAAACTTCTCCACCAGCATGGCACAGGGGCCTAAGTGGAGATGGGTCATGCAACCATTGCTTTCTGAAAGCAAAGGTCCTCCCCGCACTGAGGAAAGACGCAAGCCCGCCCTAGATTGTGAGAGCAAGACAACTGGACATCCGACTCTGCCCATCCTACCTGTCAGTCAGTTGTCTCGTCCAGCTTGGCCCCGGACAAAAGCGGGTGGACGCCATGAGACGCGGTCGGCCTCTGAAGTGTCTGGGGCGGTGGGGAAACTGTCCTCTCCTAGCTGCTTTCCCGCCTGCCTCGTGATCCCGTGACCTGGTGGAGGGGCGCCCGAGGACCCTCATCAATCCCCTCTTGCGGTTTCTTTCTTTCTCTTGGTTGCCGGCTTCAAACCCAAAACGGTGGACCTGGAATTAGCGATTTAGCATCTCGGACCTAGAGGGACAAGTGTGGCTCCTGACCGCGCTAGTCGGCTTGGCAAGGAACAGAGAACGTTCCGCTGGCTTTTTCCCCCCCCACGGTTACCTACAAAGCACCGTGCCCACCACACGCAGAGAGGAAAAAGAATGATGAGCAGTACCTTCGCCCAAGAACACAAACAAGCGTGCCCTGGACGAGGAAGTCGAGCCACCCACAGGCCGCCCTCAGTATCACCACCAGTCTTCCTCTGCCCCATCGCCTCAAATGAACTTTCTGCTTGCCCCATCTACACCCTCTGAAGAAGAAGACGAAGAAGAAGAAGAAGGAGCAGAAGAAGGAGAAGGAGAAGGAGGTGAAGAAGTTGAAGAAGGAGAAGAACAGTGATTGGAATGGCGTGGCAGAGGGAAGGGGAATGTCGCCTGATGCTGGGGGAAATCCGTTGAAAAGAGAGACAAATACTGGCTGATCTGCCTTCTCTGTGCCATCGGAAGGAGGCAAAAGGACAGCAAGTGTGTGAGCACGTGCGTCATAAAGCACAAAGCAGTGGGGTCCTGGGATGGGATGGGGCAGCGGGAGGTGGGAGGGGTGCAATAGGCTAAGGAAGAAAGCGGGGTCAGGACCGTCTTTTCCTAGTAAGGATCAACGGAATCACCACATCAGCTATGGCAAACCCATGGACTGTGGAACGCCCGTAGTGTTGCAAGGCAAGCACAATATCCAGGTCGGCAGAGCAAATAAACATACATGTCACACGCCAAGAAGGAAACCAACAGTCATCCTCCTCCAGGAGGGAAATCTCTTTATACCTTACGTTATAGTGCGTTTTGAGCCCCTACATTGGAAAGATGACTCTAGAAGTCAACTAGTGTAATTAAGGTAGAAACAGAGAATAATAACAAGAAAAAAATAAATAAATAAATAAAATGAACAGAAAATACAAAAAAAAAATAAATAAATAAATAAAAAATGAACGAATACCTCCCCAAAAAAAGAAAGAAATAATAAACAAGACAACTAAGGTTGAAAAGGAGCTGAAGAAATGAATCCAAAGTTTCAGCGAGCCTGTGTCTTTCTGAAGGAGCTCGCTTTGGAACATGACCTCCGGCCCTGAAGGGAGAAAAGCATATGTGCTACAGTCGCGGCATGTTTTGGTGGCAGGACCCTGAACGCTAGAAGAGTGGCTCATGAGAAAGCACAGAAATTGGAGTGGACCTCAGTCGGGAGCAAAGTTGAGGCAAGGGTTTCTTGTTGTCCGGGGAGGGGTTGTCCTCAGGCAGGGGACTGGGGTGGGGAGAGCCCTCAAGGGGAGAGGGTAGGTGGGCAGACATGTGTTTCCACAAGTGTGTTAGGATCTGAAGGGCGAGCCCACGGAATTCCTCCCCAGCCCGCATGTGTGTGCTGAACTTGGAAGCCCTGCAGTGACTGTCTAGCAGGCAAGTCTGGAAGGCCAAAGGCCCTTGGAATCATTTGCATCCTGAGCCCTTTGGTGCAGGGCCAGATCGGAAGTGCGTGCGGGGCTTCGTCATGGGGAATTCCCGGAGAAAAGTGTCGGTGGTGGGATGTCGGGAGTGGGAGTGAGCTCGCCCTGGGACGCCTCAGCCAATGAGGAGCTTGCGCGTGCGGGGGTGGGGCTGTGGGAAAGCCATGAAAGGCCCGAGGGGGCGGGGCCCAGGCCCTTTCTCAGAGAAGCACCCTCTGAGGGAAGGAGGCTTCGTTGTGCAGAGGCAGGTAGGAGATGGAAAGACGCGTGGGCCTTGTTTGCAGAGACCCGGGGGCTGCTTCTGCGCATGGGGGAGGTGCATGTCCGTCTCCCTTCAACGTCTTCCCCGGAGGGCAAGGTTGTCGGCCCAGCGCCGCTGGTGCGGATGCCCTTCGGGAACCCTGTGTCCGTGAGGGGCCGTCGCCGGTGGTCGGGCGGCCCCAGCGGGGTGACTTGGCTCCTGGGTCAGCAGGGCTGGCGCCTGGCCACCAAGTCGCCCTGAGTTGCAGGGGGCCGTGGGGGGTCGGGGCTGGGCTTCAGAATCTGGGGAACACCTGCCACGTGAATGCAGCGCTGCAGTGTCTGAGCCACACGCCGCCCCTGGCCGGCTGGATGGTGTCCCAGCAGCACGCCACCCTCTGTCCGGCCAGCACCTCCTGCACGCTCTGTGCCGTGCGAGCTCACTGGACCCGAGCCCTCCTTCACCCGGGAGAGGTGATCTGGCCCCGCAAGCACCTGCTGGCGGGCTTCCACAGACACCAGCAGGACGATGCCCACGAGTTTCTGATATTCACTCTGAATGCCACGCAGCAAGGGTGCTTGAGTGCATCGCAGGCGTCGGGCCATCCCTCCGAGGACACCACCCTCATCCGGCAGATCTTCGGCGGGACTTGGAGGTCTCAGATCCAGTGTGTCCACCGCCTCGGAGTCTCGGACACGTTTGCCCCTTATCTGGACATCAGCCTGGACATCACGGCGGCTCAGAGTGTGGAACAAGCTCTGAGAGAGCTGGTGAAGCCTGAGAAGCTGGACGCTGAAAACGCCTATGACTGTGGCGTTTGTCTCCGGAAGGTGCCTGCCACCAAGAGGTTGACTTTGCACAGCACGTCCCAGGTCCTGGTGCTGGTGCTGAAGCGGTTGACACAGGTGAGCAGGGCCAAAAGGGCTCAGGAAGTGCGCTATCCCCAGTGCCTCGGCCTGCAGCCCTACACGTCTGAGCGGAAGGCAGGGCCACTGGGCTACGTGCTCTATGCCGTGCTGGTGCACTCCGAGTGGAGCTGTGAGCGAGGACACTACTTTTCTTACGTGCGAGCGGGCAACAGCCAGTGGTATAAGATGGACGATGCCAAGGTGAGCGCCTGTGACGAGAGTGCTGCCCTGAGCCAGAGCGCCTACGTGCTCTTCGACTCCCGGGAGGGTGCGTGGCAAGGGGGTGCTGGGGGAGGGGCAGCGGCCCCCCTCACGGCTGACCCCACACACCCCGGGGAGCCTGACCCCGCCGGCCCCGGGGAGCCTGCGGGAGTCGCCAGCCGCAGAGCTCCTGGGTCGCAGGTGTCCCCGGGGGACACAGAGGTCGAAGGAATCAGCTTAGAGCAGTGGAGACGCCTCCAAGAGCAGAAGCGGCCGAAGCCGACCTTCGACCTCCGGAAGACCCAGTCAGCCCTGCCTGCCGGCGCAGTCGTGATTCACCAGTCCAACCACGGAGGAGGGAGAAACGGCAAGCTGCCTGAACAGGAGCACGGCCGGCTCGGCCGTCCCAGCATGGACAGCCCGCCTCCAGGCCTCACGAGCGTTGGCAACGGCCCTTATGCCAGCGGGAGGGCCCGAGCGACCAAGAGGAAGAACAAGAAACCGCGGCCATCTCTGGGGCTGTGGCGGTAGGTAGGCTCTGAGGCACATGCGTGCAGACGCCCAGGCACACTCTGCGTGCGGCACGCCCTGTGTGACCCACCAAGCCTTCCGGCGAGGAGCGAGTTCCTCTCGGCTGTGTGGCTGGTGCAGCCTCCTGGAAAAAGGCGGGGCCTGCAGTGTGCCCGGGGCCACGGTGTTCACCTGGATCGCGCTGAGCAGCCGAGCTCTCGAGGGCTGGCTCTGCTGGGAAGTTCCTGGAGAGCATGGGGTGCGTGACCGGGTCTGAGCACGATCCGAGGGCCTCACTCTTCTGCGGGGGTGGGAGAGTCCTCTCTGGACGGGACTTTGGGTGTGGGTTTGCCTTTCTTTCCCCGTCTGCATTCTCTGGCCGCACCGCTGGCCTCTGGTGAGTGATGCGGCAGGGAGACGCCTCCCAGTATGCCCACAGCCAACGGAGCAAGGAGACGAGCTCCTGAGCCCTCCGGGGTGCACGGAGGAGCGGGTGCAGGTGCGTGAATCATCTCCTTCTGGCCGGTCAGGCTCTCGAAAACGCCCCACACGTCGAGCAGGGTCCGGGGAGAAGATGGGCGACCAGGCTCTATATGTGGAATGTCCTTGGGAGGTGTAGTGCTACTTGGGAAAGGGACCTCCGGCAGGAATGACGCAGGGATGTGTTCGTCACCGGCAGGACGCTCGTGCCAGAGTTGCCTGGGCTCCATTTCCAGTGCAAGGAGTCTGCTGCAGAACCTCCAAGTGCCAAACGGGACAAGTGATTCACCGTGCCACGAGCACCAGCACCAGCACCACCGGCACCAACACGAAGGCCAAGGGGAGAAAGGCGACCCATGGAGTCCCAAAGAAACTTCTCCACCAGCATGGCACAGGGGCCTAAGTGGAGATGGGTCATGCAACCATTGCTTTCTGAAAGCAAAGATCCTCCCCGCACTGAGGAAAGACGCAAGCCCGCCCTAGATTGTGAGAGCAAGACGACTGGACATCCGACTCTGCCCATCCTACCTGTCAGTCAGTTGTCTCGTCCAGCTTGGCCCCGGACAAAAGCGGGTGGACGCCATGAGACGCGGTCGGCCTCTGAAGTGTCTGGGGCGGTGGGGAAACTGTCCTCTCCTAGCTGCTTTCCCGCCTGCCTCGTGATCCCGTGACCTGGTGGAGGGGCGCCCGAGGACCCTCATCAATCCCCTCTTGCGGTTTCTTTCTTTCTCTTGGTTGCCGGCTTCAAACCCAAAACGGTGGACCTGGAATTAGCGATTTAGCATCTCGGACCTAGAGGGACAAGTGTGGCTCCTGACCGCGCTAGTCGGCTTGGCAAGGAACAGAGAACGTTCCGCTGGCTTTTCCCCCCCCCCACGGTTACCTACAAAGCACCGTGCCCACCACACGCAGAGAGGAAAAAGAATGATGAGCAGTACCTTCGCCCAAGAACACAAACAAGCGTGCCCTGGACGAGGAAGTCGAGCCACCCACAGGCCGCCCTCAGTATCACCACCAGTCTTCCTCTGCCCCATCGCCTCAAATGAACTTTCTGCTTGCCCCATCTACACCCTCTGAAGAAGAAGACGAAGAAGAAGAAGAAGGAGCAGAAGAAGGAGAAGGAGAAGGAGGTGAAGAAGTTGAAGAAGGAGAAGAACAGTGATTGGAATGGCGTGGCAGAGGGAAGGGGAATGTCGCCTGATGCTGGGGGAAATCCGTTGAAAAGAGAGACAAATACTGGCTGATCTGCCTTCTCTGTGCCATAGGAAGGAGGCAAAAGGACAGCAAGTGTGTGAGCACGTGCGTCATAAAGCACAAAGCAGTGGGGTCCTGGGATGGGATGGGGCAGCGGGAGGTGGGAGGGGTGCAATAGGCTAAGGAAGAAAGCGGGGTCAGGACCGTCTTTTCCTAGTAAGGATCAACGGAATCACCACATTAGCTATGGCAAGCCCATGGACTGTGGGACGCCCGTAGTGTTGGAAGGCAAGCACAATATCCAGGTCGGCAGAGCAAACAAACATACATGTCACACGCCAAGAAGGAAAGCAACAGTCATCCTCCTCCAGGAGGGAAATCTCTTTATACCTTACGTTATAGTGCGTTTTGAGCCCCTACATTGGAAAGATGACTCTAGAAGTCAACTAGTGTAATTAAGGTAGAAACAGAGAATAATAACAAGCAAAAAATAAATAAATAAATAAAATGAACAGAAAATACAAAAAGAAAAAATAAATAAAAAGTAAAAAATGAACGAATACCCCCCCCCAAAAAAAAGAAAGAAATAATAAACAAGACAACTAAGGTTGAAAAGGAGCTGAAGAAATGAATCGAAAGTTTCAGCGAGCCTGAGGATTTCTGAAGGAGCTCGCTTTGGAACATGACCTCCGGCCCTGAAGGGAGAAAAGCATATGTGCTACAGTCGCGGCATGTTTTGGTGGCAGGACCCTGAACGCTAGAAGAGTGGCTCATGAGAAAGCACAGAAATTGGAGTGGACCTCAGTCGAGAGCAAAGTTGAGGCAAGGGTTTCTTGTTGTCCGGGGAGGGGTTGTCCTCAGGCAGGGGACTGGGGTGGGGAGAGCCCTCAAGGGGAGAGGGTAGGTGGGCAGACATGTGTTTCCACAAGTGTGTTAGGATCTGAAGGGCGAGCCCACGGAATTCCTCCCCAGCCCGCATGTGTGTGCTGAACTTGGAAGCCCTGCAGTGACTCTCTAGCAGGCAAGTCTGGAAGGCCAAAGGCCCCCGGAATCATTTGCATCCTGAGCCCTTTGGTCCAGGGCCAGATCGGAAGTGCGTGCAAGGCGTTGTCATGGGGAATTCCCAGAGAAAAGTGTTGGTGGTGGGATGTCCAGAGTGTGAGTGAGCACTCTCTCGGCGGCTCAGCCAATGAGGAGCTTGCGCGTGCGGGGGTGGGGCTGTGGGAAAGCCAGGAAAGGCCCGAGGGGGCGGGGCCCAGGCCCTTTTTCAGAGAAGCACCCTCTGAGGGAAGGAGGTGTCCTCCTGCAGAGGCAGGTAGGAGATGGAAACACTCGTGGGCCTTGTTTGCAGAGACCCGGGGGCTGCTTCAGCGCACGGGGGTGGTGCGTGTCCGTCTCCCTTCAACGTCTTCCCCGGAGGGCAAGGTTGTCGGCCCAGCGCCACTGGTGCGGATGCCCATCGGGGACCCTGTGTCCGGGAGGGGCCGACGCCGGTGGTCGGGCGGCCCCAGCGGGGTGACTTGGCTCCTGGGTCAGCAAGGCTGGCGCCTGGCCACCAAGTCGCCCTGAGTTGGAGGGGGCCGTGGGGGGTCGGGGCTGGGCTTCACAATCTGGGGAACACCTGCTACGTGAATGCAGCACTGCAGTGTCTGAGCCACACACTGCCCCTGGCCAGCTGGATGGTGTCCCAGCAGCACGCCACCCTCTGTCCGGCCAGCACCTCCTGCACGCTCTGTGCCGTGCGAGCTCACTTGATCCGAGCCCTCCTTCACCCAGGAGAGGTGACCCGGCCCCGCAAGCACCTGCTGGCGGGCTTGCACAGACACCAGCAGGAAGATGCCCACGAGTTTCTGATGTTCACTCTGAATGCCATGCAGCAAGGGTGCTTGAGTGCATCCCAGCCGTCGGGCCATCCCTCCGAGGACACCACCCTCATCCGGCAGATCTTCGGCGGGACGTGGAGGTCTCAGATCCAGTGTCTCCACTGCCTCGGTGTCTCGGACACGTTCGACCCTTATCTGGACATCAGCCTGGATGTCACGGCGGCTCAGAGTGTGGAGCAAGCTCTGAGAGAGCTGGTGAAGCCCGAGAAGCTGGACGCTGAAAACGCCTATGACTGTGGCCTTTGTCTCCGGAAGGTGCCTGCCACCAAGAGGTTGACTTTGCACAGCACGTCCCAGGTCCTGGTGCTGGTGCTGAAGCGGTTGACACAGGTGAGCGGGGCCAAAAGGGCTCAGGAAGTGCACTATCCCCAGTGCCTCGGCCTGCAGCCCTACACGTCTGAGCGGAAGGCAGGGCCACTGGCCTACGTGCTCTATGCCGTGCTGGTGCACTCCGAGTGGAGCTGTGAGCGAGGACACTACTTTTCTTACGTGCGAGCGGGCAACAGCCAGTGGTATAAGATGGACGATGCCAAGGTGAGCGCCTGTGACGAGAGTGTTGCCCTGAGCCAGAGCGCCTACGTGCTCTTCTCCTCCCGGTAGGGTGCGTGGCAAAGGGATGCTGAGGGAGGGGCAGCGGCCCCCCTCACGGCTGACCCCACACACCCCGGGGAGCCTGACCCCGCCGGCCCCGGGGAGCCTGCGGGAGTCGCCAGCCGCAGAGCTCCTGGGTCGCAGGTGTCCACGGGGGACACAGAGGTCGAAGGTATCAGCTTAGAGCAGTGGAGACGCCTCCAAGAGCAGAAGCGGCCGAAGCAGACCTTCGACCTCCGGAAGACCCAGTCAGCCCTGCCTGCCGGCGCAGTCGTGATTCACCAGTCCAACCACGGAGGAGGGAGACACGGCAAGCTGCCTGAACAGGAGCATGACCGGCTCGGCCATTCCAGCATGGACAGCCCGCCTCCGGGCCTCACGAGCGTTGGCAATGGCCCTTATGCCAGCGGGAGGGCCCGAGCGACCAAGAGGAAGAACAAGAAGCCGCGGCCATCTCTGAGGCTGTGGCGGTAGGTAGGCTCTGAGGCACATGCGTGAAGACGCCCAGGCACACTCTGCGTGCGGCACGCCCTGTGTGACCCACCAAGTGTTCCGGCGAGGAGCGAGTTCCTCTCGGCGGTGTGGCTGGTGCAGCCTCCTGGAAAAAGGCGGGGCCTGCAGTGTGCCCGGGGCCACGGTGTTCACCTGGATCGCGCTGAGCAGCCGAGCTCTCGAGGGCTGGCTCTGCTGGGAAGTTCCTGGAGAGCATGGGGTGCGTGACCGGGTCTGAGCACGATCCGAGGGCCTCACTCTTCTGCGGGGGTGGGAGAGTCCTCTCTGGACGGGACTTTGGGTGTGGGTTTGCCTTTCTTTCCCCGTCTGCATTCTCTGGCCGCACCGCTGGCCTCTGGTGAGTGATGCGGCAGGGAGACGCCTCCCAGTATGCCCACAGCCAACGGAGCAAGGAGACGAGCTCCTGAGCCCTCCGGGGTGCACGGAGGAGCGGGTGCAGGTGCGTGAATCATCTCCTTCTGGCCGGTCAGGCTCTCGAAAACGCCCCACACGTCGAGCAGGGTCCGGGGAGAAGATGGGCGACCAGGCTCTATATGTGGAATGTCCTTGGGAGGTGTAGTGCTACTTGGGAAAGGGACCTCCGGCAGGAATGACGCAGGGATGTGTTCGTCACCGGCAGGACGCTCGTGCCAGAGTTGCCTGGGCTCCATTTCCAGTGCAAGGAGTCTGCTGCAGAACCTCCAAGTGCCAAACGGGACAAGTGATTCACCGTGCCACGAGCACCAGCACCAGCACCACCGGCACCAACACGAAGGCCAAGGGGAGAAAGGCGACCCATGGAGTCCCAAAGAAACTTCTCCACCAGCATGGCACAGGGGCCTAAGTGGAGATGGGTCATGCAACCATTGCTTTCTGAAAGCAAAGATCCTCCCCGCACTGAGGAAAGACGCAAGCCCGCCCTAGATTGTGAGAGCAAGACAACTGGACATCCGACTCTGCCCATCCTACCTGTCAGTCAGTTGTCTCGTCCAGCTTGGCCCTGGACAAAAGCGGGTAAAGCATAGCTGAAATTCACTAACTAGTCTTTCAAAGAGATCCTTAAACAAATTTCCATCCACTTTTTTTTTTTTGCTGATTTTAATTAATTATTGGCAATGTTGCTGGCCACTAACTGTATTAAAATAGGGGGAGGGGGTGCAGAAGGACGGTACCAAAGTTAATATCCCTAATAGTTCTATCACCTGGTGTAGAAGTACTAGTTATCTCCAGCATCTGTTTTACCCATCTGCTAACAGGAGTCAGCTTGTAGGTCAAATCCAGCCAGCCACCTGTCCTTGTAAATAAAGTTTAATTGGCACACAGCCAAGAGCATTCATATCCGTATTGTCTGTGGCTGCTTTCCCACTGCAGTGGCAGAGTTAAGTAGTTGAGACAGAGATCATGTAGCTCAGAAAGCCTGAAATATTTACTACCTGGCCCTCGACAGAAAGAGAAGTTTGCCAACCCTTGTTCTATAATACTAGATCATGCAATTTTAACCTCGGTACGTGGCTGCTTGGAATAGAGACTTTATTTTTGTACCACGCTGCAGTTACGTCTGATGTCTAAGGGTTGCAATAAGAGGTAAGTGCAAGTTGGGCACGATTTCATCTTAAACCGTGAGAAAAGCTTGAACACAGAGGCCACGCACAGCAGAGCACCAAGGTTACTGGTCCTGACACCAGGGGACAGTATTCTGAACTTGGACGTTCGGCCCGGATTTCTAGATGAGAGAGAAAGAAATTCTTACTTAGGGTTTTTGTCTCTCATAGAATCTGATCCTAATATATGGAGCATGACCATTTTAAACATAAAATGTAGCTAAAGTTAAAATTTTTAAATTTATTTTTAATTGAAGTATAGTTGATTTACAATGCTGTGTTAGTTTCTGGTATAAAGCAGAGATTCAGTTACATATATGTATATATACATACACATACACACACTCTTTTATAGATTCTTTTCCATTATGGTTTGTTAGAATATTGAATATAGTTCCCTGTGCTATATGGTCAGAACTTGTTGCTTATACATCGTAGATATAACAGTTTGAATTTACTAATCCCAAACTCCTAATTTACTCCTCCCCATCCTTTTCCCCGCTGGGTAATCATAAGTTTGTTTTCTATGTCTGTCTGTCTTTTTTTGAAATTTATTTTATTTTATTTTTAATTGAAGTAACGTTGGCCTTCCCTGCTGGCTCAGACAGTAAAGAATCTGCTTGCAATGCAGGAGACCCAGGTTTAATCCCTAGGTCAGGAAGATCCCCTGGAGAAGGGAATAGCTACCCACTCCAGTATTCTTGCCTGAAGAATTCTGTGGCCAGAGGACCCTGGTGGGCTACAGTCCGTACGGTCGCAGAAAGCCAGATGCAACTGAGGGACTAGCAAGTACATAGCTGATTTACATGTTGTGTTAGTTTTGGGTGTGCAGTGATTCAGTTACACATGTACATACATCTTTTTTTTTTTTTTTTTTGATAGATAAGAAGTGGATTTATTTAGAGAGAAAAACACAGGAGCCATCTCAGGAGAGAGTGCCCTGAAATAT